>NC_056599.1:45905766-45968671 GCF_018340385.1 Cyprinus carpio
CAAATTTTGCCTTTCAGGAAAAAACGTGAGGGGGTGATTTTTTAAACTCACCATTTAAATTTATAAGTTTTTAAAAGGTTTGCAAAATTTTAAGGGAGGGGCCCAACTTGAGGGACAGCGGGGTTTTGCCCCCCAAACTGCCCTGCCGTGAGTGGGTGGGCTTTGGCCCAGAAAACCGTTTCCCCCCTTTTTTGCCCTTTTTCGATTACCCGGGAGAGCGCGCGGGAATGCCCAAAAACAAAAAAAACTAAAACCATTTTTCCTACCATTAAAACCCAAGGTTGCCCCGGTTCCTGAAATTTTTTCTAAATCGAGCTCAAACGGTAAGGTTATTAACCCCGCCATTTTTTAAAATAAAACCCGGAAAGCACATTGGTGAAGAAAGGGGGGGGGCCCTTTTAGAGGGTGTGCTAGGGGCCCATTTAGCCAATCAAAAAACATGGGTTTAGCTAACCAATAAAAGCCCCCCCTCCCTTTTTCCCCGGGGGGGCCTTCAAAAAAAGGGAAAAGATCAGGGTTTCCCAAAAGAAGGGACAGGCTGTGGGAAAATAAAAAAAAATTATGGTGAAAAAAATGCTTTTTTTAAAAAACCCGATTTTAACATGTTAGACTGCACCCCATAAACACAATAAACCCTAAAAAAAATCCACGGAACCCCCCCTTTTAAGTCTAGCAGCTTTAGCTTTTGTTTTTTGGGTTTAGGAAGGGACAAAAACATTTAATAATGATTATAAAAACCATTTTAATTGTTTTTTTTTGGTTGATACAGGGAAAGAAAAAATTTAAAGTCATTTTAAATTTTTAAAAAACCCCTTTACAAAACAGAAGTCTCAGCCCAGGCATCAATAACGGGGACTTGAGTAATTACATGTATCTTACCCAACCAAAACACACATAACGGGAAAACTGTAGAATTTATGAGCATTTTTTTTTCTTTTTTTAAAATATTTGGTCCTCGTGTTTTTTTAAAAATTCACAATATTTTTCAAAAAAATTTTTTTAAAGGGGCCCGTCCATCATTTAAAAGAGTACTGGATGATGAGGATTTCAGAGGGACAACCCCCCGATCAAAGATCGTCAGAGGAAACCCACCCCTTTTCCCTTTTTTTAAATAAAAAAAAGTTTTCCAATAAAAACCCTCTTTTTAACAGGGCAAAACCTTTAAAGCAAACCCTTAAACAAAAGGGGGAACCCCACAAACCCCTTTTTATTTAGCAGCCCGCCCAAAAATCGGGTTTCTGTTTGAAGACAAAATAGACAAAAAAAGAAAAAAAAGTAACTAAACCTCCCAAACCCTAAAACTGAAAGGGGATTTTTTCATTTTTTTTTGGTGCTACTGCAAAAGGGGTATAGGTTTATGCCTAAGACCCACAGGTCCCCCAAAAAGGTGTTTAAGCAGCATTTTTGACCCAAAAACATCTTTATCGGGGGGGAACGGATCCGAAGGCATTTCTCAAACCCTTGGTGCCCGAGAAAGGTGATAGTTGGAGACTCGCTGGTAAAACCCAGCGGTGTATGGGGAAGGGCTCATCAGATCTGGCCAAAAAGGTGGGTAAGCCTCACCCCCCAAAAACCCAAAAAGGGAAACGGATGTTTAAATTGGGGGCAGGGATTTTGGTGGGAAAATCGAAAGTTTTCTTTCAAAATCCCCTTTTAATTTTCTGAGTTCCCCAAACAGCGGGGGAAAATGTTGACGAAGATCACTTTTTTAAATTAAAAATTTAAATTCTTAAACTTTTTCCCGGGAAAACCCCCGGGGAAAAAGTTTAAACGTAAAATTTAAAAGGGATAGTTCACCCAAAAATGAAAATTGCCCCAGATTTCTCCACTCTAAACCCAAACCCCTGGGGTGTTTTGGGATTTTTCCTTCTTTCAGAGGGAATTCATCCATTATCATAGTAAAAAAAAAAAAAATATCCTGGTTTTCCAACATTTAAAAGGGGTTGAAGGGGTTTTGAAGTTTTGGGAAGCAAAATAAAGTGTGCCCATTATAAAAAAAGTGTCAATTCAATCAATAGAACGGCAAAACGTCATGAAAAAATGCTTTCAACCTGAAAACAAAAATTTTTTAGAAAAATTTGACAATAAATTTAAAAACTTAGATAAAGCACTTTTGTGGGTTATATAATAGTACCTTCAGATTGTTTTTTTTAGAAAAATGATGGGGGGGTTCCCAAAAGGCGGCAAAAAAAAACAGGGAAAACAGTGTGGCCCCCATCCTGAACTAAAATTTGAGGGACTTAAAGGGGGTCTATGATGCTGTAAAAAGAACAGTAGTTGGTATTTGGTTGTAAGGGCAGTGTTTAGGGGTTTTTAAAGGGGAAAAAAAAAACAAAAACTTTTTTAAATAAAATTTTACATTCTTTTTTCCCCCGTCTTGACACTTTTATTTATTGGCTGTCTAGGGGACAGCCCTCAAGCCTACGGTTTTCACCCAAAAATATTTTAAAAATTTTTTTGTTTCGAAGACAAAACTGAGTTTTAAGGGGTTTTGGAACGATACGGGGGTAAGTAAATTAATGAAAAAATTTTTTCATTAATTTGAAAAAGCGAATTTAAAGGGACATTTGGCCATGATGGTTTTAAAATACTCTGTTTTGGCTCTGCACAAACCCCACAAAACACACACCCCAAAACACACACAAAACAAAACCCACACACACACACACCCCAACACAAAAACCCACACACCACACCCCAAAACAAAAACCGAAAAAAAACCCCCACCCCAAAAAAATTTTGGGGTTTTGGCTTGCTAAAGGGGGTCCACCAGGGGTTTTAAAGGTGGAAAGAACCCTTTGGGTTTTTCACCCCAAAAAACCAAAATGACTTGAATTGAGACGGTTTGGGTTTTGGGGGTTGAGTCGACAGTTATCAGTGTTGAGCACATTGAAATTTTAACAATTTTAAAAACTTTAAGAAGTAATTAAAAGGTTACAATTTTTTACTTTTGAATTTGGGGTTAATTGTAACCCTGTAATCTATTAGTTTTCCAAAAAGATCCTTCCCAACACTGGAACGGGACAGGATGGCAAAAATCGTCAGATCGCGGTGGGTAAGTTTCGGGACTCTTTTCGAGTGGGGCACAGGAAAAAGGCTTTACAGCGGACAAAATCCCCAAAAGGACGCATTGACTGTCTTCCTTTCCCTTTTTTAAAAACCCAAAACCCAAAAAAATATTAAAAAACCTCACCCCAAATTTGATTATTAGAGCTGCAGCTAACTAATTAATTAATTAAAAGTGAAAAATTAAAAAACCCAAAAACCCCAGGGTTTGGGGTTTTAAACGTTACTAAACAGGAAACAGAATTACAACAAGTGATGATGGACAACAAAAACATCGCCCTATTAAAAATGGTAGAAAAAAATCAACCAAAGTAATGACGGGTTAACCCCACCGGGTCAGAAATGACGGATCTGCCCCCAGAGGTTGGGGATTTTTGGATAGAGAGGGGGTCTCCTTTTTTAGCAGGGAAAACCTCGGATATGGATTTTTTTCATTGGTTTTTTAAACACTTAAAATTTAGTAGGTAGTGAGGGGGCCGGACACCTCTTTTCAAAAATGCCGTGCAAATTACAGTTGAACTAAAAAAGAAGTTTGACCTTTTCCCATGAGAGGGATGAAGTGTTTCCCCAACCTTTTTTTCATCTAAAAGAGCATTGGGGATCCGCTGTCTTTGCCCCAAACTAGCTCTTAAAACCACCTGTCTTTCTAGATGCCCAGCGGCAGTCGTTCGCTGGATTGGGGTCAAAAAACCCGGAAAATCAGGTCATGGCAAAGCTGGGAAAGATTTTAGAGGAGAGTGCGGGTTTTGTCTTTAAGTCAATGTTAAAACAAAAAAAGCTTTTTTTAAGAGTAAATGTTGGTACCATTTAAAATTTTATTTTAGATGATCTAAAAATCCCCAATTAATAATGATGTTTACCGTTACATTTTGGGAAAATTTTTTACTTGCTAGACTTTCCCGTCTGACAATTGTTTTGGGGCGTTAAAAAGGGGTCTGTCGGGGGTTTTCCCGAGGGGTAAAGGGGTTTGGGTTTTAAAAAAGTCACGCAGATTGTCTTGGTTTCCCAAAAGGCAAAAAAAAAATGCAAGTTTCAAACCCGCACAACAAACCCATTGCCCCGCCCTACGCTGGGTCAGGTGGGTATTTGCCCGTGCCTTTTGGGCCCCAGGTGGGGGTGAAGAGTGGTGTCCTGTAAAAGAAAAAAATTTTTTTTTTGGGGTTGAGCAATTTCTGTTTTCAAAAAGGGCAATCCTTTTATCAAAGACACTGCCTCTGCTTTGGTAAACGAAACCCCACCCCCGGTTTCATTGAAAGGGGCCCCACTGTGATTGGGGTAAGCACAACCGAAGTCAATTTGTTTGAAACTCCAAAACCGGGGTTAGGCACCAGGATGTTTCCCGTTTTGGATATCACCAGGGGAAAACTCCCGGTCAAACGCAGGTTTCACAGCTTGGACTAACGACAGATTAACCAGCGAGCTTTTCCTTTATTATGTGTCTGAAAAAGTGAGTACTGAGCAAAAGGGGACTGCAAAGGTTTCGGGGTCTCCCTAATGAGCCCGAAGCTCTTCTTTTTTCAACCCGTGGTGTAGTTTTATGAGTTGGGGCATAATGGAGGTTTTTCGCCCAACCCAAGGGAACATTGCCCTTTTGCAAGACAGGTTTGGAATGACCCGCCTAGAAAGAAAAAAAACATGGGCTTTGAGAAATGTCACTTGAAAACTGTAGAAGGATGGAAAACGTTTTATTTTGATGTGCAATTAAAAGGGGTTTTTTGTCTAATTAATTTCTGCTTTATGTTAGTTGCCACAAGTATTTACAGCAAATAATAATTTCTCAGAATCAACCAAAAAATTTTTCTTTGTTTTTTAACTTACAAAGGAAGATGGCGGTCAATTTTTTTTGGGGGGTGGATTATGGAGACCCCGTGAATGACAAAAAACACAGTTAAATTTTCCCCAAACTTACAATCGGTTTTAAAACAAGACAGTGGACACACCTCTCTAAAATTGGAGCAAAAAGCGGTTAAAATCAATAAAAGGCTTTTCCTTAATTTATATCAAATATGTGGGTTCCTCTAAACCCTTTCCAAAAAAAAGTATCTAGAAGCTCTCCCACCAGGGAAAAAGGACACACTCTAGATCCCAAAAAACCCACAGGAGGAAAGAAAAGGATTACATCAGGCTGCCCCTTTATTTTTCATTGAAATGAAACGATTTTTTTTTAAATAAAATCGTTTTAAAAAAATTTCCCATCCCTTTTTTTCAGAGCCAAATGTAAAAACGGTACAAGCAGTACTCCAAGGAAAAAATTTAAGAGATCAGTTCACACCTAAAAAATGAGAAGTAGAAAAGAATGCAGAAAAATCAAAAAGGGAATGACGGGCCCCCCAATCCAGTATCTCCCGAACGGGGGAATTGAGCCCTGCTCAAAAGGGCGGCTTGGGCTGGGCGGCCGCTTTCACAGGGGTGGGGGACGGAGAGCGCACGACCTGCTCAGACCTGTCAGACAGACCGGCTCTGGCTCCGGGGTCCGGCCCCACAGGGATGCGTTTACCTGAATTTGGCTCAGAGGGAAATTCGGGAAAATGTTTGATTTGAGTTTTGGGAGAGGAAGAGGGTGCTTTACGCCTTCGGAGTTCTGGAAGAACGCCTTTCACCCGCCCTTTTCCTCCCCTTTTTAGTTTTTTTTAAAATGAAGAAAACCCAAAAAAACAAACCCATAAGGGAAAATTTTCTGTGTTTTTAGGCTTTCAGCTTCTAATTGATCCCGTTCCAAAAAGAAACTAATGCCGCAAAAATCATGGGGGATTTTTTAAACAGATTCCCAAACTGCAAGAATGTGGAAAAATAGAAAATAATTGTTGGGGTTTTTTTGCGTTTCTTTGCAGTGAATCGGAATTTCAAATTTAAAGATGGGGCCCAAAAAAACATTGCATTTAAAATGGTAGAAATAAAAACCCAAGTAATGACGATCACCGTCACCCGGGTCGAACTGGAAGGATCTGCCCCAGGGGGACGACTCAGGATCGGCCCGATCGCGGTTTCGTTGGGTCAGTCCTGGAGGGGCCTGGCACCCCCAAAAGGACTCAACATCCACGACCGGCCCCGGCCCGACACCAAACCCGCTCCGGGTCGGCAGGAAACGCGTCAGCCCCTGGGGTGATTCTGAAGGGGCTTGGGAGGGTGTTTGCTCTTTAAAGTCTAGGTCCCGGCCCGTGGTGTTTAAAAAACACCCCCTGTTCGGGTTTGCAGAAAGGAAAAAAGGGGGTTTACCGCCCTTTCCTACCTCCGAAAAACCCGCGCGGAGGCTTTCCCCCTTTTCCCTTTTTCAGGTTTCTCTAAAAAAAAAGAAAAATCAATTTGTAACTACACTGAGACCCCCAAACATGGATTAAAATAATTCATGATGAATTTTTGGGGTTAAAAAAATGTAAGTTTATAGTCCCGAAATTGGGGGGAATACTTTCCTAAATGGGGCTCGAAAAGGCACCCAAAAATAACTTATGTTTATCATTTTAAAAATTGCAGCTCACCCGGTTGGGCGTTCTCCAACTGTCTGTAAACAAAAAGCCCTTTACGCCGCTTGATTCGAGAAAAGCTCCCGGGGTCCCTTTTTCTCCCCAGATTTTTTTTTGGAAATTTTTCACCTCTTTTGGGGCTTACAGAGCCCGCCCTTATGTCTGAGGGAAAGGTGATCATCTTTAGCTGGCCACGTTTCTCTTTTAAATTCACTGCACCCGCGAAAAACACAGATGTCTTTTGGGAAAAACTTTTCGAATGTTTTAAACCGTGGGGCCCCTGTGGGTAAAAAAATCGTGTTGTACAGTGTGGTCAGCCGTAATCCCCTCTCTGTCGGGCTCTCACCCGACTCTCATCACGAAATCGACTGAACTTGGTTCGAAGGTTGGCCTTTTATAAGCTGCGATACTTTTGGGAGTAACACAAGATTTTTTTTTTAATCCCGACGTTTTTAAAGGCGCGGGGTTGAATTTCACGCGGAAACCCGGGACGCGTTTTAAAATGTTGTTGCGGGTGTTACATATTTTTTGAAAAGTACTAAAAAAGGGTGCAATTACTGTAAGCCCGGGGGGAAAAGGGGAAATTTGTCAGGTTTTTTTGGGGCGAGATTTATTTCCCCGGACAGCAAAGTGAAACGTGACAATCCTCTTTATTTAGGAATTAATGGGAAGGATACCGTTAAATTCTCCAAATTTAAACCCGCAAACGGGACCGAAACTTACGAAACTTTTAAAAAAGGGGCATTGGAATGTATTTATTTACTAAATTTAAAACGTTAAATTTGGAGTCCAAAATCGCAAATATACAATGCGATTTAAATTTGAAAAAATGAGCGCGACGGCCCATAAAAAGTATAAATTAAAATTAAGCACCAAAAAAAACCCCTTTTTAAAATCCCTTGTATTTTTTTTTTTTTTTGTTTTTTTTTTTGCGATGGCTATTAGTTTCAATTATTCCCCATCTAAGGCTTTTTTTATCATTGGTTTTTGCTTTGGGATTGTGCTTTTGACCCAAAAAAATTAATTTAAAATTTATTTTCCCAATGCAATTGAAAAAAAAGCCGTTAAATTTTAAACTAATCAACAGCATTGAAAGATTTGATCTGTCTGTTGTATCAAATGGGCCAAAAAAAGAATAAATTTAGAAAGTTTTTTTCAGAAACTCCAACCGGGAAAAAGGGAAATGGACTGTTTTTTTTTGGAACTTTGGGCTTAATTTCACTTTCTAAATAAAATTTACAGGTATTTTTTTTGTTTGCAATATTTTATACAAAAATGTTCCTTTTTGCTCGATGCACATTTTTCCCTTAAAATGCCCCCAACCCTCAAATCCTTCTCTGGTTTGGGCTCAAGGGAAAAACCCCGGAAAAAATTGAAGGAAAATGACTGATAGAAAACCCAAAAAAAAAAAAATTTAAACAAAACAAGCTATAAGGAGTTTTAAAATTTTGGGGTAGGGGTTCACCAGTAACCTTTAAGGGGGTTTCCCACCCCCAAAAGGGAAGTTTGGGCATTTTAACACTTACCCTCAGTCGTTCCAAACCCAAAAAAAAAGCTCGTTCTTCTTCGGAACCCAATTTAAGAGATTTTTATTTTATTATTTTTTGTATTATTAAAGGCAGTTGAAGGGTTTTAATCAAGTTTCAAATTTTTTTTTTTAAAAAAACTTTTTGGAGTTGTAAAAATTTTTTACAAGTCAGCAGTACACTATAAAAAATTAGTTTCAACTTGTAAATAAAGAATATTTCGAAATAGGTTGTTACAAATAAAATACTAATTCAGTAGTTTCTACGTTAATAACTCATGTTCTAATTCTTGTGTTACTTGCCATTTAAAATGGGTTACTTCGTTAATGTTGTGATTTCAATTGACCATTGATAATACCGAAACATAATATCACTATCCAGGCTATATGGATTTTCTCTGGAGGCAGCCATGGCCCACTCTTAGAGATTTTTTTGAGGACTAATGAGGTTCTTAATTTCTTATTTTTATTTCCAAAGCTTCATCCTCTTGCTGAAATAAAATATATACGGGAAAAGATGAATTGTGGGATGGATTTTGAGAATCAGAATCGAATTGATGTCATGTAATAAAAACAATTAATCAAAACAAAATTATATTTTTTTGCACAACCATCAATCACATTCTGAGAAGAGCTACCTTCGGACCAACTAATATTATATACAGTGACAGTAGTTTATTCTTGTTGTTTTTTCAGTTTTTTAAATCATCGTTCAACTTTATTTGTCCACCTGGAGTCAACAGTTTGCAGTTAGTAATAGCGTGAACATCGTCAAGGTGTATGGACTGTGATGCACATTTATGTTCTGGTGGATTTATTTTGTGTTTTAAGGGGTCCACGGATGGCAAAGTTCACTTTAACATGGTTGTTTGAACTGAAATGTGTGTTGGCAGTGTGTGAACACAAAACACCCTACAATGATTAAATCTTTACCAGTGCTTTTTAGTTATGTATATTATGTACAATAAATCAATGAAATCAGATAACACCATTATCATAAAAATACTACATTCACTTTACATCAAGAGCAAACTATTCTTTATGCACTTATGTTTAATTGCACTTAATCTGTGAAGTTTGCTCACATCTTTATGATAGAAATACTACAGCCAACAGTTCAAAGTTTTATTTTGAAACATCAATTTGCAAATTTAGAATGTATCGATGCATTATCCTGTGTTGTTAGCATATGTTTTTAAATGGCTACAAATCAGTTCAACAGCACACGCTTGCCCACTTTTAGGAAAACAGTGAATGGTACATTGCTTTATTGTCTGTTGCGGGAAGGGGTCTATAATCTGTTAAGTTCATCATCATTACTAATTGAATCGTTTAAATTTTTGGGTTGTCAGAATAGTAGCTTCATGAAAAATATTAAGAATAAAAATTCAGGATACATGTTCATATTGTGATCCAGTGTGTAGCACCTGCATACTCACATAAGCTAACAAGCTATCGGAGTTGTAGGTTCTCAGGGAGCAGGAAATATAAAATTATTAATATATACAAAGAATAAAATTAGACTGGAGACCAGATCTTAGATTAGAAATTTCAAAGGTTTACTATGAAGACATGAAAAATACAAAATAGACACTCAGTGTTGTTAAACATTTTAATATTTCAACATGAATAACAAAAATTACAATAATAATAATACAAAATCATCACAACATGAGTAAACATTAGGCCAAGCCCAACCACTGTGGGCGACTGCAACAATACCTAAAATCATACACTGGTTGAAGCTCTCATATTTGAGGCATGTAGGTGGAAGCCTCAGAATCACAATGCACCATGTGTTAGCCTCTGGATAAAGTCTCTTTGATCCATTTACTGGATCAAGTAAAAATCCCAGTGATATCAAATCCACAGAGCAGGAATTCTGTTCTGTGCCAGTGGCAAACATCAAAAGACTGTTAAAAAGTAAAGCTTTGACTTCTTTTTCTTCTACTGTCAGCACAGCATCTCCGGTCAGCTGAAATGTGAAAGGGAGGGGGGGAATTAAGAAATTTAAATCTATAAAGTCTGCGTTAAAAATGGAAGCTATGTAGGCCTTTTCTTCTTTACTGTGGTGTATATCTGAGTGAAATGGTTGGTGTGTTCCAGTTCGCTTATACTCTGACCTAAATGCATGTATTCTTTTTGTGAACAAAAAAGTGAGTAGTTTTAAGCAAGTAGCAAAAACAGTAGAATGGCTTTGGGACAATAAACAAGGGTCACATGTATGTACTTTGACACTGCAAGGACCTGAATCAGCTGTCCTCCCTGTCTCCATGTAACTCTGTCTTATGGTACATTGTGGACATTGCAGTTTTTGCTCTGTCCATATCTGGAGTCCTCATGCCTCCTGGAGCAAGTTTTTGCATGTTTACACGGGTGATCAGAAACATGTTTTTTCAGAGTTAGTGTAAAGGTCTCTTTTAGTGCGTAGTGTTTGTAATTGTTACTAGTTCTCTAATGTCAGTTAACTGTTAGCATCTTAAGAACTGTGCCACCAGGTGCATGGACCATATTATTTTATGATTCATCAAACAAACTTGAAAAAATATAGTTAAAAACCCTTTCCAATAAGGATCTGTGTCACTTTTGGTATTTTGAGTTCTCAAAATTATGTTTTAAAAATACAGAATCCTTTTTCTTTAGCTGATTATACTCTTTCTTTAGCTTATACTGCCATTATAAAGCTCGGATGCGTCAGGATATTATTTAAAATATTTCCGGTTGGTTTTTATCAGAAAGAAGAAAGTCATATACGCCTAGGATGGCTTGAGGGTGAGTATAACATGGGGAAATTTTAATTTGAACGTAAACTAATCCTTTAAGATTAATACTGTATGTCTTTTCAGAATGAAACCATACAATCTCAAAATAAATAAATTATCTCAAATTCTTTAACTTCATACACTCACCGGCCACTGTATTAGGTACACCTGGGGCCCATTCTTCGTACGTTGCTAACTCAGTTAGCCTGATTTGATTGTTGATGATTTGGCATGATCTTGGATAGTTTGGATCTTTGAAGCGCATCCCAGAGTTGCGGTCATAGCAACAGGTCCGTAAGCTTAAACCTGCTTGGGAGCAGCCTATTTCATGTAAACAGTATTAGATTGCATCTTTTTAAGCAGAATGATACTTAAAATCTGTCCTCTACCAAAACGCTACTTCATTATAAAAGCATCCTACTGATCCAGGGACAATAATTTAAAATAATAATTCATTTAAAAAAATCATTTAAAGATATTATAAAAACGTTTATCTAGTCTTTAACACACAGCCAGTTTTACTCACAGAAAGATTTATTCGTCGTAAAATAATTACTTCATAACTGTATTAAAAGTCTTACACACATGCTATACAGATAATGCAGAGTCGTGCGTTAATTTGAGTGGTGACAGATATTATGGGAGTGGCTTGATGGAGCAGGAGATGCAGATAACATGATCTTGACCCTTAAGAAACTTTAATTAATGCTGTCACGTAACAAATCTGTTCCAATATAAAATTAAATGAATTGCTAATTACTACATTGAAATAAAAATGTAAAGTCTGTACAAATGTTAGAAATCGTGAATATACATATTTTATATTTTAAAATTGGGAATCATGTAACTTAAAATAAAATAAAAACAGTGCACATTTCATATGTCTATTATAACATAAGTTTTGTTCGCTTGGCTGTTTCCTTATAAAAGTCCAGAATTTTGTCAAGTGTTTTTGTCAGGTGGCTTTTTTAGTTTTATGATGTCATTAGGTTGCCATCTTGCCTCCAGGCAATCGCTGCATTGCTACTCGTTGTTTCAAGTATCGATACATAACCCCTTTTAAACCAACCCATGAACACGCAATTATCTCAGATAACTCAATCGAGCCATACTAACCATCAACAACAAGTGCGTTCAAAGAACTGAATTAGCCAGATCCTGATATTATCTTGGATGTGACATTTCATCTCGGATGTAATAAGCGACGTACGAAGAAAGACACCCTGTTCAATTGTTTGGTAACACAAATTGCTAATCAGCCAATCACATGGCAGCAAACTGAATGCATTTAGCCATCTAGATGTGAAGACGACTTGCTGAAGTTCAAAACTGAGCATCAGAATGTGGAAGAAAGGGGATTTAAGGGGCTTTGAACTTGGAATGGTTGTTGGTGCTAGACGGGCTGGTCTGAGTATTTCAAAAACTGCTGATCTACTGGGATTTTCACACACAACCATCTCTAAGTTCAAAAATAATAAAACATAAAGTAGAGGTACATCCATATTGGACTTAGCTGTTTCTATAATGTGTTTTTGAAGAAAGGCAATAAAAACATTATTGTGCCAATACTAATAAAACTTACAGAGATTGTGGTAAATAATGAAAAATGATGTGAAATGAAAACATGCAAGAGTATATGTGGATTTAAATGGCAGCTTTACTACTTTCAGCTGCTCTTTCAAAAGATGACACATAAATATGCACATTTACAACCATCTACAACATATAATATAAAACCCATAACTTAAACATTGGCAGTTCATCAAAGGTGAATCATAAGTAATCGATAGGCATAAACGTGCAGTATTCACCAACTGCAACCGATATGAAACTGTGATCCTATTGACAGTGCTCAAATTAACTAAACAGAATCATTGCCTTTTGAATAATAATGACATATCTCAATTGCGGCGTTTTTCCGTTCCAAAATTGAAGACCTCTTACCATTACTAAGACTTTTGTAATACTATATCAGACATTTTATGGCCTTACCATTTGATGAAACCAATTTTAAGACTTGTTGAGAACCTGCAGAAAACCCTTTGTTGAAATTACAACAAAGTTGCATGTAGTGATCTCAGCATATTTGTCTCATGTTCAGATGTCCCGTGCGATTTTCCTTGATCCTCTGCATCACTTTCCTTGGTGGATACATTACTACAGTATATTAGTAGTTCAGTTGCTGTACATTGTGGCTATTTTCCGAGTGCATTATAGCCTTATCTAGTCCTTATGATAGTCTTCAAAAAACTTTTTTGGTTCCATTTCAAAAGATAAATCATAATTAATACAATTAATTACCTAGTTCTGTTGTTTAGAACCTTACCAAAGAAATCACCTCTGTGATGTCACCATAACTATCTGTGTTGATGTCACGCTACAAAATATGAAAACATTTCAATTACAATAAGTACATTTTTACTGTTGAAACTACCTCTACCTCACCTCTGGACGAATGTACAGAACGGATCGCCCCAACACTCCACTTGTCCTGATGGCTCGGGGAGTGCATTCAGTCAGACAGACCAAAACCCAACATCTGTTGACTTTGCAAAGGTCAAAGTTTATGCTTTCAAGCTGTGGGTAAATTGTCCTCAAGAATTCCTAAAAGCCTGCTTCAGTCAGATTCTTTATGCTTAATGTAACAGTGTTGTGTTATAATGATATATATCAATATAATAATGACATCAATACAAAGTCAGTTGAGAATTTTCACTTACATACTGGTGGAGTCTGTCACATTTGCAGCAATGCTGTAAAAAACAAAGCAATAAAGAGTATAAGGGCCCTAGGTATCCTAGCAATGACCCTGCTTTCATCCTATCTCACTCTTACTTGAGAAGTTGAGTTGACTATACTGAGGAACTATGTTTCTTTGTCACAGTGCCCACTCAGCCCCACAAAAGTGAAATGTTAGCCTTGCTCTATTGTGAAAAAGTACAAAACTGACAGTCGCTTACCTGGTGATGCGGTGTTCTTCGTGGGTTTCAAGAACATGCAGTGCCAATTGTTGTCTGCAGTTCATGTCACACAGAAAATATAAGGGAGACCATAGACATAATAGACACACACACACAAAAAAAATTAACTGGTTATAGTTACCTTTTGATTATCATCATTTAGGGCGCGAGATCACATTGAAGTGGGACAATGTAAGCAACAGCTCTGTTTAGACTGCTTCTTTCCTTTAGATAATTTACAGAATACCCTTCTGGTGGCATATCTATGTCTATAAGCTGTCTGCTCCTGCAGCAATGCATCAGTTTGAAGCCTCCAGCATGCTTCAGTAGAGGAAAAACCTCCTCAATTGTCTTTATAAACGGTTGTGGTATGCACTGCACACCACAAAATCATACCTTTTTTTGCCTGGAGGCACGTACTTTCTTCAACACTGGGAATTTGTTTTGTATCCAGTAGTGCAGAGCTAAAAAAATGTGTGCTCCCATGGCTGGGTGGCTTTTTTTTTTTTTTTTTTTTGGAACCTTTGCTGTAAGGTTGAAACAGTCGAGTCAAAGATGGATAGACCTTGTTTGGTTGGTTTTTATTGAAAACTGACACAGGGAGGGAGAGGGGATCCTACCAGTTGGAGGCACAACTTGTGGTGCTGGGACAAAGCAGTGACAGCAGTCGGCACTGTAGTTGTTCCAGTCTGTCCTCCAGTCATACCAGTTGTCAGTCCAGTCATACCAGTACTCGCTCCAGACAGTCCTATCTGTCCAGCAGTCGCTTGTGCATTCTGTAGAGCAGGTATGCTTGGAGGGTGCTGTTGACAGTCCATCATGTACCCCTGTTTGGTCCCTCAGAAGTTGACCCAGCTCCATCATAAGTGCTGATGCCCTGTATCAATTGACAAATAAAAAGCAAAGGAAAAAAAATCAAATATACCTGAGAGCAGCAACCATCAGTGTCTAAGCACTTTAAGGCTGGGTTGGTGCAGTCAGTGCAGTGCCTTGGTTATTTTGTAAAACACTGCTCTACTAGCATGGTATAGCCACAACTACAATTCCTTCAAAGTTTGAATGATGAAGATTACATTACTTCTGAAAAATCAAGTGTAAATTAAACTCTAATGATCTCACCTGTGCCTAACTATTTTCCTGAAGTTCCGAATTTTCGTTTACAATTAATAGGCTTTGGCAATCACTTGGCCACACCCGTTTTTAAAATGACGCCGTTATAGCTAGCCAAAGGCTTAAGTTCAACTTTTTTTATATAATTACTGACATAGTGACTAACGAGTCCAGAGAATTATATTGTCTGGCTGATACTCTGTCAACCACTCCCCCAGACCTACGATCTTGCCAAGTTTCAAGTGTCTAGCCCTTACGGTTCGAGTCTGCACACAATCAGTTTTACACAGCAAAATAATAATAATACTGTACTTACAATAACAGTAGGGTTTTGGCACTATATTTTTGAACCACTACATATCTTAACAATTACAAGAGTTTCAGCACTTCGTGCTTGAACCTCTAAATATTATAGCACACAAGTAACATTAAGCAGTTGGCATTCAAATGCTTTGTGTTCCTGTTTGTATTTGGTTGGCATAATTTCTGCATTGACTATCAGCTTGAATATACAATAAGTTTTTGGTTTAATCTGTAGATTACCAAAAAGCTTGGCAGGTCTGCTTTGCAGACAATGTATGGCTTACATAATAAGGCATACAATTTGTCATTACCCAAAAGTATTATCAATAAATTTTTACTCCAAAAGTCAATTTTTTTTGTAAGTTACATTAACCAGTCCATTTATAATTATCTAAAATGCAATGTAATAAAGTTAGGGTTGATTGTTATGGCCAATATCATAATCACATTTATTTAAGTCAATATTAAAATCTGTCATGTTTCAAATATTTTTCAATCAATCTCTTTCCAGCGTCAGGGATTCCACACAGTCACAATCACCTGATTACTGATCACCTGCACCTGCAGCCTGCAATCTGCACCAGTGACTACTCTCTGCAGTTCCGCACGCTAGTGGCTACTAGCGGTTGAAATGAGGTGGCCCTCCTCAGTGCTTATTGTCAGGGATTGAACCATCGAACTCCGCGCTGCTATGTTAATCTATGATGACACTATTGGACTGGAAAGCCTTATGCAAAGTCACCTGCATTTCCCAATGCTTGTCAGCCTACTAACTCGTGAAGCTGCTCACCAGCTTAACTCACCCGCCACAAGTTCCCCGGTACCAGAACCCATGCAACTGGACATGCATACTTGTCTCACTCACGCCATATCACGGCAGGACTCTGCCTCTACTGATCAAAGCTACAGTAGGTGGACATCCAAAACGTCGTTTCTACCGCCGCTCGTACCGCCGCCGCGGCGTCTGCAAAGTGCATTTGCAGCTTTTGACCGCTGAGTGGCGCTTTAATCACAAGTTTTCAAAGAAGCGCATCAAAGCACATTTTCGCAAATAGACGTCAGCTTTGCCTCACTGAAGTGTTATATTTGACTGCAGTCGGGGGAAAATGAAAGAAAAAATATTTAATATTCACAGATGAAAGTTTAGTCCTTATGAAGATATGTGCGTTTCTTAGATCGAATTCAAGCAGGATAAATGTCAAGCCTATGAGATGTGCTTATATTTTCTCTACACCATATTTTAGATTAGACACATTTAAATAGTGTGCAGTATTATTTATATAATATGAATTATGTGTTATATTATTAAAAAGAAAATGTGGTTTACTTTGCATCGGAGCATTAAAAGTGGTAGCCTATTGCGAGCTAGGCTTGCGTGTTTTATAAATTATTTTCTTTATTTTAGTAAAACGTAAGGCACTGTATAATTTCGCTCCCATTATTTAGGCCTAATTAAAACAAGAAACGAATAAATTAAACCTGCACGATTTAACTAGTAAATCATTGCAACTCTAAAGAATGGATGGATTAATACAACGTCCTCAATTATCAACAAAATACACACGATGTAAAAAAAAGAGCTTCATTAATTGACAACTTCAGTGATTTTAAATGGAGTCTTCTTTGCTTGCTTTCATTTAATTTAAGTAAAGTAAAAATAAATAAATAAAATAAATAAATAAATTGCAGCCGCATTTAAATGCATAATATAAAATGTATAATATTCCGTAAAATATCAGTGCAAGATTTGCTCTGCATGATGCTGAGTGCAATATAGCATTTATTCTTATTTGTCTTTATATTTTTTCGTCATTACAAATCTTGTTTGGTTTTATTTTGGATAATTGCATGTAAAAAATTATTTAATTTGTAATGCATATGCAAAATGTAAATTATTATTCATATTCAAGTGTTTGTGCAAAAATTTATTAATGCGCATGCAGGACAGGGAGGCGCCCTCTCGATCACGTGATTTTTTTCCTAATAATGAAACTGAAAATCTGGGTGTCTCACATACATGAGAAATATATCTACAGAAAGCTTGAAATGTCTTTTAAAACGAATCAATTCAAAACGAAAGCATTATGTAATCTGTGAAGGTTGTATTTCTCTTTAAAAGCGCGTCCATGTGGAGAGAGTCAGCACTGTGAATTTCATCTTGCAGCCGACAAGAAAACATTTGTTTATTAATAAATAATTAAAATGTGTCCTTTTTCATAATTATTAGGCTACTTCTGCCTGTGTTTTGTGACAAACTTAATGCATATTCTTGAGCGTGGAATATATTAAGGCTGGATTATAGTTGTAAATTTAATATAAACTTGCGATTAGTTGAATAATGACAAATGAACGACTATAGAAAAATCTTACGTGGGAAGCAGACCTATTAAATACCCTCTAGACATCTCTGTTAAAGTTTTTAAAGAATTTTATACGCATTTGCATAAATTCTTCCTTCAGAACGGTCTGTAATGGAGAGATGCCTTAACACTGATTTTTCCTCTGAAACACCAAAACGAAAATTGAAATAAAATAAATATTTTATGTTTCGAGAATGATTGGGCTCAAGCCTCCCCCGCTTGTTTGAGACACGCTGCCGAGCAGAGTATGAGCGGAGCGGAGTGATTCTGACTGGGGCGATGAGCGGATTTTTTAAAAGTCAGGAGCGTCGTGGTTTTCACTCGCTCCAGCACCGCTCCATCACGAGTACAAGTCATGCCAACAGCCCGTAATATAACTGCATATTTAGCAAGAATTCACATGATAAACATATTAGCTATAGCTTGATACACATAATCTCTCTGATCAGAAGATTATAATGACGGCAATAGTCGAGCGGGATGTTACAGGCTAGTTCTCAAGGAGTTTGTCTTCCTTTTACTGATTATTTTCGGGTTAAAGCATGATTTAAACAGATACAGCACATTCACATGTAATCGCTGTCGCAATAATGCATTCAAACAAATGTAATCTTACAGTAGGCTACTTCCATCTGTATCTGATTTTGAATGAGCAGAAATCTGTAACAAATGCATCGATCTGTAGATAAATAAACTGACGAAATGTTAAAAAAAATCGTTATT
Source organism: Cyprinus carpio (assembly GCF_018340385.1). NCBI lineage: Eukaryota > Metazoa > Chordata > Actinopteri > Cypriniformes > Cyprinidae > Cyprinus > Cyprinus carpio. Next base: position 45,924,037 of record NC_056599.1, read on the forward strand.
TTCATTACAAACAAAATTTGCGCAGCAGAAAGCAGCAATTATACCTTTTAATGCTGACAATTTTATTAGTTTGGCGTTTGGTACAAAAAGTTTGCACACAATAGCCTAATCCCCTTTGAAACTCTCCTGTAATTTTATTTATTTATTTATTTATTTTTATTTTATTTTTATAAGCTATTATGAACATTACATTTCAACTTTAGCCACGGAGTGAAGGCGGAGCAGTGTTTCTGGTATCAATGAACCGCGGAGCTTAGTGATTATTAAATGCTAGGAGCGCGGAGGGAAAATTGTTGCTGCTCCACTCCGCTCACATAGGCCTACTGTACTGCCGAGTGAGAGAGATGTTTCGCCCTATATGAACAAGGCCGTCCGGTGTAGACACTATTCGACAGTGTCTGCTATATTTACAAATAATTGATATAAGAAATAAAAATAAATACATAAAATAAATACATAACCTAAACCAGCGGCATAACGAGATGAAAATATAGACTAGAAAACTGATTTAGGCCTACACTTGGTCTGTCCTCCGTCCATGACACTGACTCACTGCGGAGCTGCCAGTTTTAATCTGAACAGCTCTTAACGCCGAGTGGATGGTTAGATGCATGATGGGCTAGTATTAAAGAAAATAATATATTGTTATATTAAAACTTGTTTTGAACAATTTCTTTGTCATTTTAAAATTGATTTTAAGTAGGGAGGCAAAAAAATCGATTTAAATTGTAAATTGGATTTTTTTTTTATAAAAAAATCGGGGATTTTTTTCAGGCCATAGGCCTATCGCCCAGCCCTAATGCAACAGTTTTTTTTTTTTTTTTTTTTTTAAAGTTAAGGCAACTTCCTCTGAAATTAAGTTATAGTAACTAATACACTAATTGCGCTATACAGTAGTCAACATTTGAAGTGGATCAAACCTTTCTTTAAAGTTGTCCTAAAACCTGTTCTGCAAGTTTGAAACCCTCATAAGACTGTCCATATGAAAGAGCAAGAGATTCACACCTTTATCTCGACCCCCAAGTTATACAGAACTTCCCCCCCAGCCCCCTCCAGCTGAACTGAACTCGGTCTGTTTGTTGGCTGTGAGGAACGCTGTGTTGTCATGTTACTGGGTTGAAACATGCCTGCACTCACAGCAGCCTTACTCTTTTTATTCATTATTTTCCCGCAGCCCATATTATTATTTTCACTAGACCAAAATAATAAAAAATTATAAATTGATAATTAATCATTATTTTTGCCAAAATCATTGTTATTTGTGTACGTAGGCGTTTGCAGAAGGCTTTAAGACCAAGCGGAATCCTCCGTAAGCTGCTCCCGCTTCACAGCGCGCGGGGGACTCGCGCAAACTGACCCAACATAAGACAGGAAAAACATTTAGTCTGCCTGAAGGAATAAATTTTTCATTGTAAGTTAATGCTGTTAAATAGAGAATAAAAAAAATAAAAAAAACTAGTGTAGGCTATTCTTAAACTTGGAGCTCATTATATTGAAGTACAAATCCAAACACCAGACGCAACCTACACTCTCAGTGTTCTTTCACTGAAAAGTATGCATTTTATTTATTTATTCACAGGCTATATGGTTGAAATAGTAATATTCAGTTGAAAACTTTAAGTGCCATTCTTTAAAAAAATGCATCAAATGTTTCATAGACCTTCAGTTGTCATGCTTTGAAATCCCCATGCCATTTGTAATTTCACTGCATTTTCACCTCCCAAATTACTACCCCAATTCTATAATGGTAAAATTTATTCAGACCGATGGCATTTTTTAATGACATTATTTATTTTTATTTTTATTTTTAGAATAGGCTAATTGTAGCCTACATAAATGGATGAATCAAAACAAATATAACTTTTTAACAGGCAGATAGCCTATAGGCCTATATTATTGTACATTACAAATATTTGGATCGTCCCTTATTTTATTAAATAATAAATACTTATTTTCTTCAAGAATAAACATTATAAATAAATAATAAAAGAAAGAACCTCTATTAGCCCTTATTTGTAGGTTGTAGGAGATATGCGAGCGATTCATAGATTTAAAAAAGAAAAAAAGTGGGGTGCTTGGTTTCAGAAAACGAATACACCTCGTAAAAAAATGCTATGATGAAAAAGTCATGCTAACTTATTAATTCATAGAAATAATTTAAGCAATTAAAACCTTTTTTATACTAGATTCAACTTGAATTTCAATACTATTAAACTGACTTTAAAATCTCAAGGAGTTTATAAGTTGAAACGGTTAAAATGTCACAGTGCATGTTAAATAGCCTAAATGAACTTGTATCTTATATAGTATCCGAAGATTTGATTGCATGTTAGCATAAAACTAACAATATAATTTTTTTTTTTTTAAATGAACAATTCCTGTATAAAATGTGACAGCAACCTTTATATCAAACACATTTTGAAATCGTCCACAGCTGAGCAACGCGAGAGGCGGATCTGAAGTTATATTTGTTTTGTTCACGAAGTGAATGTGATGCACAAAGTCATCTTTAGATGCAATGGAATAATAAAACATACACGAAAACACGCTAAAAAATAAATTACATTTGTGAGAGTTGCATTTTATTACATTCAGAAATAATAACGGCAGGCCTAATAATGCTGTAGGCTAATGTACCAACAGGACATTTTTAGTTCCCTTCACTTTACAACAAATCCTTTAAATGTAAAAAAAAATATCAGAACAGAACAAGAATTACAAATATATAATTCTAATGGATAAATATAATTGCAGCAGGCCATATAATAATATAGGCTTATAAACAACAACAAAAATAACAATTAAAATAATTTAAAGCGATACATAATGTAAGGTTGGGCTTATCTCTCTCATTCGGGACAAATCCAAACATGTTGCCCATTTGAACCTAAACTCTTATTTATTAGGTAAAATAGGCTTTGGATTTCACACGTGTTTCAGTATCGATGGGAAAAAATCATAATTAGCAAAAATATGCCAAAGTGGCCCGCTGCTCGCGCTGCATGGCTCGGTGAACGACTGCTGTTTCCAATGAATATGTGCGCGTGAGGCACCAGCGCGATCAAAGTCACAATTCACAATTATTGGTCACACAGTAAAGGCATAATTCAAAATTGCAAAGTGTTAGCAGTTTGAAAAATCAAGAATTATAACAGAGTTAATAAGAATTATTTGTAAATCCTGGACCGTTTTCATTTCGCTCTGCAAATGGAACCTGAAGATTATTATTATTATTATTATTTTAACCAAGACTGAACCGAAATGAAAAATTTTAATCCATATATATATATATATATATATATATATATATATATATATGTATATAATGACTGTTTAAAAACAATAGCATGCATAAGAGCCTTTGTGTAAAGGCCTTTCTTTAAATTTTTGATGAGTAGACTGTAGTCTAAGACTATCCTATTTTTTTAATGGATGTTAAGGATGTTATAATGTATATTATAATGTTATTGTTGTTTAACGTCTTCCTTTCATTTTACAATTACATTCAGTTCGCAATCCGTCCCTTTGCGACACCTGGCGGTAGTTTCGCGAATGATTTTAACACGCGACTGATTTGCAGTTAACGCCGCGGCCCTGCGGCGGCGGTACGCGCGGCGGTATTACCCATTTTGGATGTCTACCTACTGTAACTTCACTTAGAAAGTTGATGAGCTTGAAGGAAGAGGGTACGTCTAAAATAACAGTGAAGAGGTGCCAGAAGGGAGAGAAAAGGAAATGAGACAAAAAATAAATAAATTACTGTTTGTATTGTATTTCCAATTCAAGGAAATACAACAGAGAGATGTTGATGTAAAATCATTGGCCATTGGCCAAAGATGGCTGTCTAAGTCAGAAAATGAGGGAGCTGGGAAGATTTATGATTGCTGCAAAGGCACTGATGTTCCACCAATGTTCAAGTTGGCTGTTGATGCTGCTAAAAAGGCATCTGGCTTCACTAAATCAAAATATCGCTATGATCGTCTATCTTTTGCTGTCTTGACTGGGACACTCTCTAAAGACAGTTGGTGATATCTTGATAGGTCATTATGTGAAAGCAGAAAATGTGGTAGCTGCGAACAGGGTCAGGAGCTTCTTGAGGTTAGTGAGCACAGAATGGAACCACTAATGTCTCACATCGTGCAAGAACGAACCTGGAAAAACACAAGTAGTACAAAAAGGAAATGATCCCTCTCACTGACGACGTAACTCAACTTCATGGAAGGAAATGCCAGAGAGAAACTGATAGAAGGTCCTGATCCCAAAGCATACACCATGCTGAGTGAAACCATCCTCTCACAAATTTTAATTTTTAACTGGAGGTGCCAGGGCGAGGCAGCTAAGATGCTACTTGAAACAACTGAGAACAAAAACACCTATCAGTGGTTGAAATAGAAGGAGAAGAGTCAGGTGGTGCTCTGGCGAAGAAAAAAAAAATTGTGTAAACAGCTAGACAGAAGAATTTAATTTATTGTCTCGAAGCCATGTAAACAATGCCCACACCGTTTGCAAAGTGTGTTGCACTGATTTTAACATCGGACACGGTGGGAAAAATTACTTGTCTCATATTAAATCACAGTGGCACATCCGCGCAGCCTGAGACTGGCTACAATGATTATCACTTCACGCTCTTCACCGAGCGCTCACACAGAAGCACACGGGAGCATTTGAAAGCCATGTCTATCAGCGGCTCCGTCTATGTGCAGATATATTAGGGATCCATTTAGCCAGCGATGGACAGTAACTAAGTATTTTTACTTTGTTACTGTACTTAAGTACAGTTATCAAGTTTCTGTGCTAGGGATGCAGAATATTGGATTTCTGCCAAAAAAGTTCAACAAATATCTTCTACATTTTACCATGAGGGTCACAGATAAAGCAAAATTTTAAAAGGAAAATTAGACTATTGAAAATTTTATATAAATATATATTTATATATATATATATATACTTGGGTAACTAAAAAAGTAAAAATCTCTCATTCAAAAATGCCCATTTAGGTCAATGCTTGGGTACTTGGGTAATTATGTCAGTACAAGTTTCTTTGTTAAAACAGCTCAAACGAGCATATTAGTCTGGGACTAGGTTAAGCCTGGGGGAAGTGTTACAAAATTGTCTTAAAACTTGTCTTATAGAACGTGTTTCATTTCCTCTATTTGGATGGAATAGCCTGAATCATAGCCTGAAGCTATCAGTCTGTGCCCATCATACACTACATGATTTTTCTGTGAAATCTTAATGCCCAGATTGTGTAGGCTGGCTCTGACTTTTCTGAATCAGGGCAAAAATATGGGCAAAATTCATGTAGTGTATTCCAGCCTTAAGCTGTACAAAGACATACATAACATCAAATACACCAACCAATTATCCACCACCATGCACAGTTACAGTTCTTACAATGTGCTCACCTTATTATAGAATAATGCAGTGCTTAATAAATGTAAGTAATAGCAATCTACGGGGAAAAAATGCTTTTGGACAGATAGTACTATTTGGTGCGTGACAGGTGATTGGACCACAAAAATGTTTGTAAAATGTCCTCAAATCAGCCGAGGATGCACTAATAAGCAATGCAACATGCAATACTTTTGCATGCATTGTATATTTGTGTTTATTACCATTAAGAAGACTTTCATACAATCTCTTTATAAAAAGAAAAGCATCCTGAGTATCTTCTGTCTCCATCTTCCATGGGCAGAAGCATTCAGCACAAAAACCATTTGAGGTTCTCCTGGCAAGGAGAAGGACTGGATACCTCTCTAAAAGTTCCCACTTGTGGAGCTGGAGAAAATATATATATATATATATATATATATATATATATATATATACACACACACCACAATATTATACAAATATAAACTTTTATTTATATTCGATTAATCACAATTAATCGTTTTGACAGCTCTTGTTTATATTTATCCACGTTTCTGAAAAGACTTCAACAATCAGCGACCATCAGATATGGACACGGGGTAGACAGATTAAAAAAGTCTGATTCAAAAATGAAAATGTTACTTTTCAAGTTTTGGCTTCTCTTCTATGTTTTTGAAAGTTGCATGAATGAATGACTGAGTTACTGCATACTTTCTATGACTAACACCTTACCTGTCCAACAACTTTGGATTAATGTTGTCCAATACTTTAGCTCATCTTTGTTTATTGTCATTCAGCTGGGCTTTTAGTTATTGTGATTCTGCAGTATTTTTTATTCTATCCCAGGGGTGTTCAATCCTGCTCTTCAAGGGCCACTGTCCTGCAGAGTTTAGCTCCAACCCCAATCAAACAAACCTGAACCAGCTAATCAAGGCCTTACTAGGCATACTAGAAACTTCCTTTCAAGTGTGTTGAGGTAAGTTGGAGCTAAACTATGCAAGACAGTGGCCCTCCAGAGCTGAGTTTGGACACCCCCGGTCAATACAAATTCTTTTTTTTATTACACTTTCTAATGTTATGCACAAACGTCTAATTTAGTGTTCATCAGACCTGAGTACAATGAAAAAAAGACACAGATGTTACACCGTGTCTACACCAGACGCGAGCGGAGTGTCAAAAGATAATAGAATCCATCATAATCAGTGATATTGTCTAAACAGGATGTTGCGCTGGGTGACGTGACAACAAATTAACGATTCCAATGATTAATGATTCCCCATTCTATTTCTAACATAGTCCAAGTGCTTTGCAACGTTCAGTTTGTCACGTTCGCTGTAGACCACTTTTAGCTGTTGCGGCGCGATGCAACGCGATAAAAGTCGTGTCTGGTGTAGACATAGTGTTACACTTCAGTCGGTGTCCAAACTGAAAAAGGATTGCTGAAACATCTGTATAAATAAAGAAATGCATGTGTAAAAGGTAAAGATCAGGGATCATTTACTTACTATTTTATGACTCACATTTGAAAGATAAACCTACTAGTAGATTTGTTGCATCCTAAACTTTGTTCACACTGCTGTTTTTTTGGGCGGGGGGTTGTCTGTCTTTCCATTCCTGGGAAAGCTGTTTCTTTTTTTCTCAAGCATTTGCTTATATGGCTGCTTGGCCCTACAGTGTGGACTTGTTTTGCTGGCTACTCCAGTTTTTTCCTGCATGTTTAGCAATCCCTTAAGAATTATAGGCCTAATATTTGTTCAGTAATAATAATCAATCTCTTTCGAATGCTTATTGTAACCACAGATTTTAAGAAAAGCAAAGTTTAATGTCACTTATGATGTTCACGCTGTCTAACTTTTCCATTTACTTTTGGATATTTCAGAATGATCTTTTATAACGTTATTCCTAAATAACGTTACCTGTAAAACTAATACCCACATACGAAGATGAAACAACACAAAGCGCCTTACAAAGGCTATAATTGTTTTCAAATTTTTATATTATCCAGGTTCGCTGATAACATACCTGTAATAGCCTCGATTATTTCGTAGAAATCCCACAATGCATCGAGGCACATGTGTGTGGCAATTCTCCCGCTGCCTTTAGGGGAACTATTTTAGGAAATGCTCCACTGGGTCGTATTTGAGTTAAGGTGCAAAAATTAAGCTGGACCAATTACACCAATTCCAATATTACACAAGATGATGCCATACGACTCAGAAATTTGTCTAATAATTGCTAAGGAGTGCATTGCAATGAAGTGGAAATCTGATACTGTTATTCCCATAAATCTATGGTTATCTGAGGTTAATAACTGTGTACCCTTGAAAAAATTAACATACTAAGAAATAAAAGTAAAGTATTTCATCAAATTTCTCAACCCCTTTTCCATTATATGGAAGACACTTCAATAGACCGAATGGATTCTATTTTCGAGTGAGGTTTTACACTGTAATAACTATGATGTCCTGTTGTGGTGAGTGGGTCGAGGCCAGTGGAGTGATTGCAAATGAGCGACACCTAGACCACTCACCGGTCTCGAGTCCCATGCAGGAGCTCTGGAAGGATAAAAAGAGGAGTTACAACAGTGAAGGACGAGAGAGGACCAGGCCTGGGTTTTATTTAGTGTTTTGGTTGTGCGCGGCAGTTATCCACGAGGGGCTGTCACGCTCTTTTTGCCGGTATGTTTGCCGGTTCCCGCCTCCTCCTTCCCGGGACTACGAACATTTTTATATTGTTACATTGGTGCCGAAACCCGGGAGGAAGGAGGGACACGCTGCCAAAGATCCCTTGCCACTATGGTGAATCTGCGGTGCCATCGAGCATGGCAGAGCAGTCTGCCGCCATGGATGCTCGAAGCGGTGGCCTACAGGGAGTTGCCGGGTCGGACGGACGAACTCGCTGCCGGCTACCCGGGATGTGGAGGGACGGTTGCCCTCCGTAAGGGAGCGGAGGAGCCACCGCCGTTCGCTTGGAGGCTGGAGCCTACTGCCGTCTGCCATGATGGGGAGGAGCAGGGAACGGGGGACTCCTGCCGGCTGCCCAAATTCGCAGGAGCCGTCGCCGTCCACCGGGCGGAGTGTCGTGCTGTCCACCAAGGGCTTTCTTTTTCTCCTCTCTTCCCTCTCTCGTCTCTGTTGCTCCTCATCCTTCCGTCTCCTTTTCTCTCGCCTCGTCTGTCTGGCCTGGGTTTTATTTTGTGTTTTGGGTGTTGTTTTGTGTTTATTTGGGTATTAAAGTTTGATTTGAATGTTCGCCGGTTCCCACCTCCTCCTTCCCTTGACTATGAAAGTTTTTATATTGTTACACCTGTATCATCCCATTACGTTTTTTTTTTGCATCTTGTATTGACCTCTCCTGTGCAACATGTTATGTAGGATTTGTGTTTTGTATTCTTTTATGTTACAGTTCAAAAGCAAAAACAAAATATTCAGAAGAAAAAAAAAAGATTAAGTGAGAGAGGGCCTCCGACAGTTAGGAGACCAGGAATTCAATACTAAACTACTAGCCCCATTTTTCCCTCAGAACAACCCTCCTTCAAAAATGTCTCATCCAACAGAAACAGGCGAAATACCTCAAAGGGGAACTCAACCCAAGGCCTAGACGATTCTGTCTGCTGCCCAAAATCCACAAAACCTATGACAAATGGCCTTCTGGTTAGTGGAGGCGGAAGTTACAAAATCGCAGAATAAATCGACTTTAATTTGAACCCATTTCTGTGGGCTACAAGGCCTCACGTAGTAAGAAATCATCAGCTGGTGTTTCACTGCTAATGACAGTGGCACATACTTAAAAGCATTTTTCATGCTGGGAGGCTATGCTTGAAGAAATCTGTGCTTAGCTTACCTACAAATGGCCATTTTTTAACTTTATGGGCTCGGGGTAGTGTTCCACAAAATGATTTTTGGGTCGCAATAGAATTCCTGGAAAAAGCTCTGTGTACGTACTTCTATCTGTGTTCAGTAATTTTCCATTCAAGATATGCAATTGTGTCATCTGTGTGAAAACTATCAACAGCAAGTTCCACAACGTCCTTCAAATCCAGAAGAACATGCCATGCCAATCCGTCCTCTGGAATCAAGTGACCTTTATTAACAATGCTTTTGTTGAGATTTTCTACAGTGAAACATTTTCTGGAGACAAGAACAGCAAGGCACCATGCAAGCTCAGTTGGCATGATTCCCTCCAAAAGATCGTGCAAAATATCTGGTGGATACCCAAAGGTAACACAGAAGTGTTTCAGATGCTTTATTTTTTTGTCCAATCTGACCAATCTTTTCAGTTTCGCAAAGCGAAAACACAGGGCATCCAATAATATTTCAGCTAGGATCACGTGACTGGAGCAGCTGCTGTTGCACAAAAGGGTGAGAATGGTGGCGCTGTTTCGAAAACCAGTGTTAATGAAAATACTGAAAACAGTGTTGCGAATAAGAACACTTATTTAGATATTACATGGAGCGAAGATGAAAACAAAATGGCTTTGAATCGTATATTTAAGACAGTCAGAAAACCAACACCGAAGAAGGGTATAGACAGTGGATGCTGAGTTCTTGTTATCGTTAATATTTGAAAACAGATTTATTTTCACATTCTTTATACAAAATAACATTTATATTAATTCTCCACCGAATCGTGTGATCTGTAGAGCACTGTCCATTTTCTTACACGTGTGCGAGTATTATGTGTCACAGCATGAAACACTCTCTAGTCTAGAAATAAAACATACATAATAAAAAAAATATATTTACATTATTTTTCTACAAATCAAACATGAAAGCAAATAGACATGATTATGACGATATATTTTCTGTATGTGTTTTGTATGCAGCTCATGGTATTTTTATAGCAATAAAGGATGTTTATTATGACAAATATGAGCAGTGTAGCGTTATTAAACATACAAAGAGTACACGTGTCTGCTTAAATACGATAAAAGGAAAATGGCAAACAAATTAAAACAGAAACTAAACAAATTTTTGCGTTAATAAAAACGAAACTACAATAAACAGTTAAAGTGTCATTAAACATTTGAATGTTACTTATTAATAAATATGTTAATTGATACACAGACGGTAAGCACACATCTGTGAACATGACAGATGTTTAGTTTCAGAGGGAGCTGCTGTTAATGCTGTCTGAGCAGAAATGAACTGCTACAATCTAGTCTTCAGCCACTTTACATTGTTTTCTGACACCCCAGTTATTACAAAATCTGCTTCAAGCGTCTCAACAATCTGAAATATAATAAAACCAATCCATCTTTTAGCGTTACGGTTAGTCTAACGGTTAGATATAAACTATTGCTACACTGAAGGACATTTTATTGGGTACCTTCTGTAAATAATCCTAAAAATGTGTGAAACTCATTATTAGTATTATTTTGCTCAGAAAAAATAAATAAAAATCAGGAAGCATTATAATGTACAGAAAGAAAAACTTATTATTATACTTAATAGTTTGATGCATCATGCATCATAAAATTAACATCTGTTCTACTTTTTTTAATGCACAGAAAATTGAATATGATTGAGTAATAATTAATAATATTAAATCATAAGTGTGAAAGAATTTATTGAAGTGGTTTCTGGTCTCTTAACAATGACTGTTTTGTCTGTTAAAAAGCCCTCTCATGTACTACTCTTTCATTGATAGTTATTTTTAGCACTTCACTGGATAACGTGAATATTTAAATACATCTGATTGTTTATTTATCTGTGCTTGCACATTTATTTGGATAAATATTTCTAGGCATCATACGGGACTTTTATTTTGGTGTTGCGGTATGACGTCACAAGTCTGCGTCTGTGATCAGGCTGAGGAAAGGTTTGTGGTGTTTGAATCTGAATTGTTTAAATCAGTGCAAACCGCTCTTTATAGTTTTTGGCGTATAGGCTTTAATATTGTTGAATTTAACATTGTAATGCTCTATCTAACATGAATGAAAGTTATTCTGTGTAAGTAAAGCGCATTCACGCGAGTAACAGAAAAGGTACGTCTCATTTTGCTCCATAAATAGTGAGTAAGTTTATAGTAAAAGTCAGTGTCAAGTAACTGTTAGTTATGAGAGAAACGGACAGATTTATTTGCCATTTAATTTCCTTTCTGACAATAATTCTTATTATAGTAAGGACAGAGCGTTATGTGCGAACGAGACCCTGTTATAAAGATGGAGTTTATTAAAGAGGAGAGTGAAGAAGTGAAGATTGAAGAAACATTGAGAGTCAAACAAGAAGATACTGAGGAACACACAGGTTTGTTTTCATTGATATCATGGGTCCAAAAGTGTCTGTTTTTTCTTTAGTGCCTTTGTGAAACATAAAGCAGCAGCAGCTCACTTACAAACACTTTCATTATTTTGAAACTGCAGCTTGTGAGCTTATAATAAACAGTTAACAAAGACTAGTGTGGACACAAATATAGTTACAGTTTTGATTAGAAATATGCATTGCTAAGAACTTCATTTGGACAACTTTAAAGGTGATTTTCTCAGTATTTTGATTTATTGCACCGTCAGATTACAGATTTACAAATAGTTGTATCTTGGCCATATATTGTCCTCCTAACAAACCATACATCAATGGAAAGCTTATTTATCAAATTTCAGATGATGTGTAAATCCCAATATAGAAAAAAATGACCCTTATGACACAGTCACAATTAATCTATCACAGCTGTCGTGAATAAAGTGAAAGTGAAAAGTTTACATTTTGGCATTAAAATTAGATCTGCTCATGTTGCAATATATAAGCAGTAAGAGATCTCTAAATATGAGAGGAGTAATTTCACAGTGGCTTCATTCGTTATGAAGTCAGTGATTATGTTCTTTGATAATATAATTGTTCTTCGCTCACTTTCAGTATATTGCTTCTCTTTTTTAATAATTGGAAATTAAAGTATTATTAGTAACATACAATGCATTTTATTTAATTGTGATCACATTAAAATACAAATTCAGTCATATTAAAACTATGTTATAACTTGCCACCACTGATCTATAATATAGAACTGGATTGCTCATGACGTCATGAAAGTGTAGCCACCGCACCGCCATATTGGTAATCCCTAGTGTGCGCAGGGGGGCAGGGTTTCATATTTTATTGAAGCATCCCTGGGTGCCGCCATTGGCTAGCGGACCCCCACCTGCTGTAAGCATTCCATTGACTCCCATTCATTTTGGCGTCACTTTGACAGCGAATAACTTTACATCTGAGGCGTTTAAAGACTCCATTTGTCCATTCATTATTTCTAAAGAAACACGAAAATGGATAAAAGGCCCCCATTACCTTGTATCTTACGTTATGGCCCCGTAGAAGCAGTTTTTTGTAAAAAATAGGCTAACGATTGCGTCATAACCTGCGACTCTGTCGCACAGTAGAGAAATTACCGTATGGACAGGAGGAGAAGCTCGCAGGCAATCTTTTACTGTCTATGAGGCTATCGGGGGGACGTGGAGGCATGAAGTCAAGGGAGAAGCCCATAGAGAGTCCAGAGACAGCAACAGGACAAAATTATTCAACAACGTCTGCAAGATTTGGTGGGTGATTCAGATTTCTCTTGGCACAGCGATTAGAAGACTTACAATTGTCAGACAGGTTGCTCACGTCAGATCTACATCATCAAGCTGAGTTTGAGTCTGCGCAGTACGCTCGACCCCCAGGAAGTGCGTGCTTCTAATTGACTTCACTTGTCTCCGTTGAATCCAACAGGGTCGCTGTGTCCATTTCTTTTACTGTCTATGAGTGTGCGTAAACGTTCTATTGAATTAATAGGAAATTGTATGATTTTAATGAGAAAACATCACTTAACAAGTCAGCGTTTATAAATCTGAAGTATTTCTGTACATTATTACAATGCAAACACCCTAGGCATGTAAACGGATATTTCTTTAAATGTCGGGAATTTCCCCTACTTATTAAAAACCTACGTTCATTACAGTAGCGAACATGATAAACATCAGACGGACACGACCTCAGCATATAAAACAACGACAAAGTGCAAATCAAAAGTGAAATCTGAATTTATTCAGAGAAATAACTGACTATATACAGTACGGATTTAAAAGCTTTATTTCCAAGATAGTAAGTTAAGCTTTTCATTTCATTATAGAGCAACATTAACAACATAATTGTATTATTCATTGTAATATATTCAAATCCATTTCTGATACTAATATGTTCATGTTTAATAATTCCTGAATAATTATGTTCATAAAGAAATAGTGTATATTTTGTGTTGGATTGTTACCTGCGTCATCAGTGCGCAGCAGACACACACACCTAAACGGTTTAAATATGTCACTTATACTGCCCCAAAAGACCGTAAACACTGCAGATAACATCTGAAGTAAACATTAATTTACAAACACATAACATAAAAACTAGTCCCGCTTGACTGATTTGCTTCAAATCGGGTGATTTTAGGACAGCGGTATGAATGTGACTCAATGGTGCTCTCTGCCGGTAGGGATTAGTAAGATTGCGGATTGAACACTTCCGGTGGCTTCACTGCCTGCTGGAGCGATCCAGTCATATATAGATCAGTGCTTGACACACGTATCTGGTACTTGCCTAAATGACGGGTTTGTGATGTGTGTAGTTAATAGATTACACAAACAGCCTTAAAAGCACCCCCTCAACATCGTCACACTTCAAAATAATTGTAATGAGTGGATTGGATGCGGAAATTCAAATGAGAGAAAATCATAGACTCAGGAGGGATTCTGGGGACACCTAAGAGCAATATAACATCTTGTAAAAAAGGGGGATAATAGATGTCCTTTAAGCTAAAACTGCTTGTGTTTGTTCTAAAAGTATGAAGCAAATAGCTTCTGGAATTTGACCCCACCTGTGGGAAACACACTCTTGGTACAAATTTTTTGGTTTTAAGTTATTATTGTCACTGCAAACAAGAACTATTGTAGACACATGTAACTTTTGTTTCACTGATAAAAAATAAATAAAATATTACACTGTAATTAACTATAATTCACTCTACACATGAATTATTATGAGTTGTCAAGTAGCCAGCAGCAGTCAGTAAAAGATTAGTTCATCCAGATACATACGTGATGGGTGATGACAAAATGTGAAAGCAGACGTCAAGTAGTGTTAGATGAATAACATTTTAATAAAACTGCTACAGCAGTGGCGAAGATCACCATGCATGTGTTATTTTAATGTTTCTTATTATTTTATTTTTTTTACGTAAAACCTACACAAACATTGATTCATTCAAGCATTTCAGTGGGTTTAAACAGATCGCCCTTTACATCAGACTAGTTCTCAAACAACTGACAGTTGTGACCTAAATATGATTTACAGATACAATAATTAATCCTAGATTTTTATAAGTTTTGAAAGCAAACAACGCGACGCAACGAGGCTGGCACAGAAGAGCGTATGCCATCTGCGTACTGCTCAGAATTGGCAAAATGGCGCTACGCTGATTTGGAGAGACACGGAGAGGAATTTTGTATAAAGTCGTTATTTTTGTTTTCTTCGTGTACAAAAACGAGCTTCATCACTGTGTCTGTCACATGACTCTGTTCCCCTCTCAGGCTTGAACTAAAACTTTTTTAAACTAAGGACATTATAAATGGTCTTTACATTTATTTTGAACGATTATGGAAAGGGGCGTTACATTTACGACGAGCGCGCGCAGTGGTTGGCCAATCACAATGCACTGGGTCTGTTGGCCAATCAGAGCAGACTGCGCTTGTCAGAAGGAGGGACTTTGTAGAAAAACGCGTTTGAGAGAAGCGGGGCATAGAGGACCTACAATAATGTACAGTGTTTGAAAAAAATAATGTGTTTTTTGAACATTAGAGCATGTCAGCATATTACACCAAATACACAATGATATTGATAATGATATTTTAAAAAAGCATCATATGACCCCTTTAATATAATCTCAGATCATCTGTGTTTCCTATCTCTGTCAGCAGCTCCCATTAGAAATTTTCTTGGAACTTCACCTGTTTTAAAAAAAATTCTGATGCTCCTGAAATCATAGTACAGTTTTTATCAATATTTGTTTACATTGAAAAAATCAAAAACGTGTTTGAAACAGTGTTTTTAAATAGTTTCAGCCCATTATAGCCTGCATGTAAGTGACGTCACCAATAGACTCTACAGTGCAGACGTTTAGCTTACTTCCATTTATCTATTGACAAATTACCAGCAAAACATTTACAATGCTATTAAAACCGCTCATCTACACATAAGATGTGATTAAAAGGCCAAACTTTCATTAATAAGAGCTCAAATCTATAGTTAGCCTACCTCTTATCGTTAGCATGTACAAGTTAACGGTTGTGATGCTAACGGTCTTTTTCTGAAGACACTAAACCATTTCTGTAAAAGTAAATATTGAACAGAAACGTGTCAGTTACATGTAAGAAAGTGTCAGGAAGAGTTGTATGTATTATTATAATTTTACAGAAACAAAATTAAACGCAACATGAGCTTTATTGTTAAATGGATTTTTAAAATATATTTCAATATATTTAACAGTGTTTCACATACATGTGAATATATTACCTTTCTGTATGGGTAATGGTAGACCTCCCTAAAAAAAACTGAAAATCACTGTTTAATTTATTTGTATCTTTACTTATTTGTGCTGTTGCTAGTAGTTAGAATATATATATTTTTTTGAGTATAGTTATTCCATAAACATAGCACATACCGAACCGTAACAAAAGCGTGACTCTAAAACCATGAAAAAGTTGAACTGTTCCACCCCTAATATAAGTATGTGTGTGTGTGTATGTGTATGTATATATATAAATATTCACAGAATCCAGTATTAAAAATGGAATTTACTATGTTTAAAAATATTCTAGCTGAGCCCCCAGCGTGAGTTTTTTTTAGGTGACCATTTTTTCCGAATGTATCGCCTAGTTGTAATATTATGACAAGCGCTCAGCGTGGTGTCTGATCTGGCTCAGTTGATCACGTGATGCAATGAGCGTTCTAATCACACTGGTGTAATCGTACGCCTCAGGGACGAGCTTAGATAGCATACAATGCTAATGGACAACAAATCAGCATTACAGTAGTACTTACATGGTAAGCTTCACCAGGAGCGACCAACACTGCAAACAAGAAAAAAACAAACAAACAAACAAAAAAATTACATTTCAGCAGCAAAACAGAACCTGCAACATTTCTTATTCACAATCAAGATAAGGCAAACATTGTGTAATTTGAAATGTTTAACTCTCGTACTTTACTTACACAGATGTATAAGATGTCCAATCTACTGCAGAAAATACAAAAAATAATAATAATAATATTTGTTCACAGTTCAAAAAAAGTCCACATGATCACATTTATCAAGAGTACATTGTTAAACTATGTTCTTAAATGTTTATGTTGCTCCATAATAATGTATTAACATACTGCAGTGATTTTAATACATTCTAGGAATGAAATGTTAAACAATGAACCTAAATGCATACAGTGCTAATGGAAAACAAATCAGCATTACAGTAGTACTTACATGGTGAGCTTCACCAGGAGCGACCAACACTGCAAACAAACAAACAAACACAAACAAAAAATTACATTTCAACAGCAAAACAGAACCTGCAACATTTCTTATTCACTATCAAAATAAAGCAAACAATGTGTGCGTGTAATTTGAAATGTTTAACACTCGTACTTTACTTACACAGATGTATAAGATGTCCAATCTACTGAAGAAAATACAAAAGAAAAAAAAAAGAATTTAGATTTGTTCACAGCTCAAAAAAGTCCACGATCACATTCATCAAGTTTACATTGTTATACAAATCAGCATCACAGTAGTAGTTACACCAGGTACGAGTGAGCTTCACCAGGTACGACCAACACTGCAAACAAGAAAAATAATTTTTATTTGTTCACAGCTCAAAAGTCATTATCACAACAATTAATCAACAATACAACATTAACTACCATTTGCATGCTGCAGTGCTACTATAATCATTCTACAAATTTGATCTAGATCTGAATGAAGTGAACGCATATACCAGCACTACAAATGCTCAGCAAATTAACATTATTGTTGACTTACAAGATGACTGACACTGATAAAAAAAGACAACAAAACCCATCAACATATTTCTGTAAAAAACATGTTTAATCTGAAATATTTTATAGACAATGTGAACAGTCTACTGTGAAAATAAATTATAAAGACAAATTAGATTTGTTCAAGTCCATGTAAAGCAACATTAAATGTGTTCTGAGTTTGTCACATTGTCACACCAAAGAAAAAAATTTTAAGGCTAAAATGCGTAGTTCACAGTCTTTGTAACATGTTTTCAGCTATATATTTCTAACATTTTTTTATTGGATTTAGAATTAATTCTATGATTTGCATTTACAGAGTTTCACTGCTCAAACAAATAGGCTGTTGTATGCACCATAAATAAAAGGCTAAAAATGAAATCAGTCACCTGTCATTTTGAAACAATAATAACATAATTATGGTTTTGGAACTTCCAAAATGGCCACTGAACAGCAGTAGTAAAGACACATACAAACTAAACATTTGACATTTGAATGACTCCAAATAAATAGTAAAATAACAGCAACAAATATGTTGACACCTGTGATGCAGAGTGGATGGCTCTTAAAAGAGCCTTTGTGTTTGAATGGTTAGACTCTACTGCAGCAGTAGAGACTGGATGTTGCCTGCAATAAAGGGAAAAACAAAATCACCAAAAACCATCTAAACGGTATATTACATTGATGTGTGAGAACTTGGAAAGAGTGAACCAAAAAGTATACTTACTTAGCAGAAGCAATCACCTGCTTTCAGAAGTCTAGGAAGGAGAAAACATGACTGAATATGAGTCAATCTAAAGAGAAATGATCTCTAATCAATATGCTATGATCATGTGTCAGACATTGCAGTAAATAAAATACCTACAAGGATGAACCAATAATCTGATTAAACGAAGAAAAGAGGAATAATGAAAGAGGAATTTATTAACCACTAGTTAAAGTAAGTTAGATTATACTGGAACACTGGGGTGGAAAAGAAAAAGTCACAAAATGTGCTACAAATATGGCTCATGTTTACCAAAGTCAAACAGTACCATGTACTAACAAGACATATGTATATGTATAGTATAAGTACTGATACATAAAGCGTTATCATTTATAATCCATTTCCTCTATAAAAGTAAACAAATTTAACTGCACAAAAATCCACTACAAACATATTTTTCCCCTGGTGTAAACATGGCCTAGACAAAATGTGCTACAATAATACATGGCTCATGTTTGCTTAAACATATCAATCTAACTGGTTAGTACCATTACCTCTGCACCAGACTTTTATAATAATAATAATGTAACGTAAAACAATGTAAGATACACCGTTTCGTATGTGGTGATACTAAGTTTACAATAAAATACATAAAATAAGAACGCAACAAGTTCTAGGAATAGGGAAAACAAATAATTATATGTATCTACACACTATGTTCTGTCTAGAGTACACAAAGTTACTGGAACAAATCATGCAGAAAAAAGTTTCTTTCCTCTAGTCGTTTAAACTATTAAAAATATCCTTTAATACAAATTTAAACGCACTTTTTTCCTCTATTTATTTCTTAAATATTTTTCCCTGGTGTAAACATGGCCTAAACTGTTTATTTATTATTATTACATATTATTGTTAATACTACTATAAATCTGGCTCATTTAATTTGTTAACATATCATTCGCATCATGCTGCGAGTCTCCCTCAGCGTGTGTGTGAAAGAACACACTCGCTCTCGCAGCCAGGCTTTTAAGACTTTTATAATAATAATAATGTAAAGTAAAAACATACATGTAAATACACCGTTTCGTATGTGTGAAGGCGTCTCACTGCCAACGCAGTTTACCCAGTGTCAATAAATTATGAACGGCTGACACATTAAACATAAATAACGAGATAAAGAGTAAGTTCTGCAGGTTAGGGAATAACGTTATATCTGTCTATCTATCTATCTATCTATCTATCTGTCTATCTGTCTATCTATCTATCATCTGACTGTTTCTTTCTATCTGTCTATCTATCTATCTATCTATCTATCTATCTGTCATCTGATTATTTCTATCTATCTATCATCTGACTGTTTCTATCTGTCTATCTATCTATCTATCTATCTGTCTATCTATCTGTCATCTGACTATTTCTATCTATCCTAACAACATGCTAATAATGTTACAAACATGCTAGAAACATACTAGTAACTTGCTAATCATGCTAACAACATGCTAGTAACTTGCTAATCATGCTAATGACATGCTAGTAACTTGCTAATCATGCTAACGACATGCTAGTAACTTGCTAATCAAGCTAACGACATACTAGTAACTTGCTAATCATGATAACAACATGCTAGTAACTTGTTAATCATGCTAACAACATGCTAGTAACTTGCTAATCAAGCTAGGAACATGCTAGTAACATGCTAGTAACTTGTTAATCATGCTACAACATGCTAGTAACATGCTAATCATGCAACAAACATGCTAGTGACATGCTAGTAACTGGCTAATCATGCTAGAAACATGCTAGTAATGCTAGAGAAATGCTGGTAACTAGCTAATCATGCTAACAAAATGCTAGTAACACCCTAGCAACCACCCTGAGTACCCTAGCAACCGCATAGCAACACCTCAGCAATCATCCCGGGTAACCTAGCAACTGCATAGCAACACCCTAGCATCAACCCCAGATAGCCTAGCAACCAACTAGCAACACCCAAGCAACCACCCTGGGTACCATAGCTACCACGTAGCAACACCTTAGCAACCCCCCAAGTACCATAGCAACAGCATAGCACCCACCCAGGTACCATAGCAACCACATAGCAACACCCTAGCAACCACCCCAGGTACCCTAGCAACTGCATAGCAACATCCTAGCAACCGCATAGCAGCAGCTTAGCAACCACCCCAGTTGCCTTAGCAACCACATAGCAACACCCTAACAACCACCCTGGGTACCCTAGCAACCACATAGCATCACTCTAGCAACCTCCCCAGGTACCCTAGCAACCGCAAAGCAACATCCTAGCAACCACCCAAGGTGCTTTAGCAACTGCATAGCAACACATAGAAACCACATAGACACGCTACAGTCTATTAATCTACATCTAAAATTTCTAATTTAATTTAATATTTCCTATCTATCTATCTTTCTGATAAATTGCATTGTCCTCAAAACTTTAAAGCTTTAGAACTAATTTAAACTTCAAACATGGTTTTAAGCTACTCTCAAACTTTCTAGCTAGGCTTTCTCAGGCCAACCTAAAGTTTGTCTTGACAAACTTTTTTATCTAGTTATGATTAATGTCTTATTTTTATCTACAGTATAACAGCTACATAATTATTTCACCTAAACATGGGGGATAAGATGATGAAACCTGTTATTTTTCAGTAATCAAGTCAGTAAACAACAATCCTGTGTTTTACTAGTGCAGCAATACTGATCTATAAAAACAGGATTGCTCTGAGGTCATAACAAGTAAATGTTGGTATTCCCACACTTTCTGTTATCTTAATATAAAATTATCTGATTTTAATCAGAAAACATTACCAAGTCATATTTAAAGTCTTCTTGTAAATCCTCACAATGCAAAGCGAAACGTCCTAAGTACTTGGTTACATCTTTATTAGGTCAGGATCTTCCCTGCTCATTGAAGAGTTGAGTTTATCTTCATTACAGTAGTTAAAATATCAGATCAGACACCTCAACATAGCCTATGTATTAAACATAATGAAGTGCTCATTCTGGTGTCTGAATCAAGATGATGCAGGTACACCTTAAATTTCAATACAACAATATAATAATATAGTCATAGACATGTAATTGTAATAAAAATTGTATATCCGAATGAATTTCTGCTAATAACGAATGATTTGTTTAATATTTTCTGTAAAACGCATAATTACGCACATAAAGAAATATATTTTGTTAGGACAGTCATCTGTGTCGACAGAAATCTGATCTTGATCAACCATGTACAAGATTTCTGTAGTGTGCAGTAGACACTCATCATAACGATTTATATATATTGCTTATCCTATATTCTGTATGAATGATACACTACAAACTAATAATGATTTTAGATCATTATTTGACCTCTGTCGTTTGGGGACCAATATGGCTGCTCCAGCAGCCTACAGAATAATAGATATGATTTTACCCAAAGTTAAACATTTCTTGCAAAAGTTCTGCACTATGTATTATGAAAATATGCATGGATATCGTACAAGCATATTTGTTTGTTTCTGTGCAACTGACATTTCAAAACTAACATTAATTGTTCAAAAGTAATTATTAACATTTTGGAACAGACAATTAATTTAGAATTTTGATGCAATGGTCTGAATTAATTTAGATAACTGGCTAAAAGATTTTACAACATTTGAAAATATCCAATACGTATCCAAACGTTACATACCTATCCACTAGTGCTGTCTGCTCCTCTTCTGGGGGGGTCTTCATTAAGAAGTCGATGAAACTGAGCATTCATTCGGTCTCTTATCTCATGGATTCTTCTTCTGAATCGGTTTTCATCCACCATACTTATATAATATGATCAATACTTAATTAACATCCTAATTAATTTATAATAATTCAATCAAAACTGATTCTCACCGTCACTCGTGCCTTGATTAACCAAAAGTGCGCCAAAACTACGCGGGATGCTGTATGCAGTAAGGCCCGCCTACTTAAAGGAACAGTTTGACTCATTAGACTGTGTTCGTAATTATTTTTTTATATGAGAAACATATTCAAAGACCTTCAAAAGACAATATACAGCTGTTAGAGTAATATCATATTTTCCATTAGAACAAAAATATTAAAAATGCAAAACCAAAAAAAAACAACAACAAAAAAAACAAAAAAAAGAGAGTAAACAATATGAACGAATATAAACAAATATAATGTTTACAATACCAACCACAAACAATATTAAATATTAAACTAGCTTAAATGATTTACACAATCTTTACATGCAGTATAGATTCCTCAGTGGCAGGAAGTCAGATTATCTAAAATTAAGTCAGATTATTTGAAAAATAAAAAAGAATGATTTTTCTTTGAAAATTTACATTTTTGATTATAAAATTTGGCAAAAAAGTAGTAGCCTAAATTAAGAAGAAATTTAAAATGAGAAGAGTCTAACTTCAAATAGTCACCAAAGAACATTTTTTGACTTATACAGAAGTTTAAGGGTAGATACATTTTAACAAAGACTGAAGTCAATCCAAAATAGTAGCTATGTAATATACACAAATTCAAACCATTTTAAACTGATGAAAAAATAAAATCGCTATCCTGGTCTGCATGTGACTCTAGTAGCGCATTCTGAAGATTCCACTCCGCTCGGAACTGTTGTCTGGAGTTCACCAGGGAGCAACAGGCGAGACCTGGAGGAGAACATAGTCTTCTAGACTCCCTTATGCATCCACCTGGACCTCTTTCTTCCAAAAAGAGTGTCAGAGGAATAGGAATTTAAAGAATTATTGTTCATTGCCCTAAAAGGATCTCTTGGCTTTGGGAAGGTGTAGGCTAAGTGTTCTAAATCTTAATTAAAATTTGAAAGTCACTAAGCCAGGGTTGTCCAATCCTTCTCCTGGAGGGCCACTGTCCTGAGAGTTTAGCTCCAACCCCAATTAAACACACCTGATCCAACGAATCAAGGTTTTTAGGCCTACAGAAAATTTCCAGGCAGTTGTGGTAGTAAGTTTGAGGTAAACTCTGCAGAACAGTGGCCATCCAGGACAGAGTTTGGACACCCCTGCACTAATTTTATCATATTTAATATTTCTGAATGATTAAAGGGATGGTTCACCCAAAAATGAAAAATTCTCACATCATTTACTCTCAACCCTTTTATACAGGTTTTTATAAACCTGTATAAAATTCCTTTGTTCTGCTCAAAGCAAGACATTTGAAAGAATGTCAGTTACCAAACAGATCTCATCCCCCATTGACTTCCATAGTAGGAAACATAAGACGACAGACGCAACGGGAAAAATCTGGCCGCATACTATTAATAATAAAGGATAATGTGCATTGTAAATGTCAGTAATTTATCTTTTTTGACTTTTATAAAAATGATTTAGAGGCTGAAATATATAAGTAATATCTTTTTATAAAACCTTTTTTGTCAAAACTCTATTTGAACTTGTGCATTGTAGATAACGTTGCAAGACACTCCTTTAAAATCTGGGCATCATTTTTAATGTTATTATTTTAATGTTTATGTAAACAAAAAGTACATATTGATGCCAATTTTATTTGTTATTTGCTGGTTTTCTACATAAAAGTTGGTGAATTGATTTCATTGTGTAGGATTAGGACTTTTTGAACAGGATTCTGTGATAACCGTGATCATTTTGGTCACTATAATCATGAAATGAAATTTTCATGCCATCTCATCTCTAGTTATGATCAACTATGATAAACTAAAATCAACTATAATTATGTGTTTTTATAGTATAATATGCAAAGTACAATTTTTCTACAAGAAAAAAAATTAATCTCTGATTCTGTTCTTTTCTCTGACATTTAAGGGTAACATAGGCCTACAAAGACTCTTTTAGGTCTAAAACAGTTTGGATAGTTGTTAATACAGCGTTTCCACAGCTTGGTTAACTTAAAATTCAAGAACCTTTCAAGAACTTTCCAGGTCCAATACCCTCAAATTCAAGGACATAATGTGGGGACACATTTCGAGTGAGAGCAAGGTTAAATCGTGTTACCTTGTAAAATACATTGTTACAGTTTTCATGTGTCAAACACAACTATGCAGAAAGCTTTTTTTTCCCATTTATTTTTGGCCATATGACAGGATATGACGTAATTGCAAGAAATAACACATTATCGGACCGGAGACAATAATATGGAATTTCTTCCAGAAAACTTCTTGCACAAAATAAATTCAAGCACTTTCAATGTCCAATGATATCATATTCGCATCTTCTTCTGTGGTCTCTTCTGTGTTGTGACCCTTGGCGCTGGGCATGTGATGTCTCTTGCCTCGTCAGCACAGAATGGCCTGATTTTTTTCATACAGATAGGTCTGCCTGTCAATGTTCAGTCCAGGTGGGGCCAGGACAGGAAGACCGTCGATAGGGGGCAGATCTGCTCCGTCGCGCAGTAGCTGATATTCGACAGGTTGTGCATCATGGTGAGTTTTTGCAAGCACCACACCTGGTCTCTTGGCGTCAAAGCTGTGACAGAATAAGCACATAAAACATTTTAAACATAAGAAACAGAAAAGTATTCTTGCAGATCTCGTTGCCTCCAATGAAATAAGTCGTTCGGGCACACTTTCTCTTTGTCGGGGTCTTCTTTGTGGATGTAACCATCTCCGAAGTTTTGCACTGTGCATCTGTTTTGCCTCTAAATGTCCAATAATTTGCATGTCCTGCCACTCTTTTTCCGCAGCTAAAGAATCCAGCCGTATGTTGTACATAATTTCTGGAGAAAGCTTCTGGCTACAGGACTGTCTCCCATGCAGAGAGTTCTCTTTTCTCCTCTGTAGCATTTACAGTCAAAGTTACGGATTTTCCCCATTTCTCTGTCTTTATCCCCATCAAATGTTACTATCGATATAGCCTCTGATATCTTACGGTCCCAACTCGTCTGACGCCAGTCCGATACATTCTTCCTCATCTTCATCTTCACTCATTTGTAGATTAGGGATATTATTCAGTCTTATTATGCCGCTTTCATCGTCGCTCAGATCGTCTTCAGAATCAGTGAGCACTTGTTCATAAGCATCTGGCTTGTCGAAGAAGTACTTCAAAACATTTTCGGTGTAACGGCCACGGTTCAGCTCGTCTGCGATAATCTTTGCGGCATCCATCTTTATTGAATTTTGATATCAGCTAGAGCCGGCCAGAGCGCTACATAATAAGTAGCCACGCTTCCCTTGGAGGGCGGGGGCAATAACAAAAGAAACAAAAGCCGGCTTATCCAGTATGGAAATACACACAGACAATGACACGCCCCTACTGCGTGCTAGAATCTCCGAAAAACAAGCCGATTTCAACCTCAAAATATACGCTTTTAAAAATACCAATACTGCTATCTCAAACACGGAGAGGCTTCTTCGTGATCTCAACTAACAGATTCTGCAAAAAAAAAAAGAAAATCACAAATTTTGAAAAAAAAAAACCAATTCTTTCTCATTTTGCTCAAAAGTTGTGCTGCCGACTTGTGTCACTGGTTTCCGTGACGGGTCACAAATGTGTTGTGTTCAGCAGAACAAAGGAATTTTATGAGGGTTGAGAGTAAATGATGAGAGAATTTTAATTTTTGGACAAACTATCCCTTTAAGTACAATGTTACTGTTCATATCTTTGTTTACAAATCACTGAGTTTTTAATGTGATTGACAGATGAAATAGAGGCGTTTAAACCCACCTGCCCAGCCCCTGCACCAAGGAATGCAAGAACTACAGAAGATGAGAGGAATGTTGGCTTTAAATGGCTTTAATAACTCAAGTATACATTTAGTATTTTATATAAAATGGATTTTCTTATGAAATATTAGAAAACATTTTTAAAAATCCTAAAAACTTATTTTAACATAATTAAATGACTATTCCGGTAAATGTTTTCTGGTGATGTACAAGTAAATCAGAGGACACAATGTGGGAACTAGAAACTTTTATTTTCAAGTTCCAAATGGTGACCTTGCTATTTGTGATAATTGAAAATTGAAATTTCTGTCATTAATTAATCACCCTCATAATGTACCAAACCTGTAAGACCTTCGTTAGTCCTCAGAACACAAATGATAGATATTACAGATGAAACATGAGAGTAATTCGAAACAAGATTCATAAAGAATCGAAGCTTCGTGAATTAGTGTTCCGAGATCGTCCTTCACTAGATATTGTTAAAAAAAAAGTTGTTTTGTTTTTGTGCACAAAAACTATTCACGTCGCTTTATAATATTAATGTTGAAACACTATCAATGATTTTTAAAACCCTTCTGGATCTCAAAAGATGCAGTACCATTGCTGCTTATGTGGATCATCCTTGGATTTCACCAAAAATGTCTTAATTTGTGTTATGAGGACAAACAAAGGTCTTACAGGTTTGGGGCAACATGAGGGTGAGTAATTGATGACAGAAATTTCATTTTTGGGTGAGCTAACCCTTTAACCATACTTGCATATTGTAATAGCTACTCAAAAATATAACTACAAGTGGATCTATCCTCACCCGCAACAAACTTAAGTGGTTGGCTCACCAAAAATTCAGTGTCCATATAATTAGTCAGTGGTGACCATAATCTGTGATTACAGAAATAACCATTTATTTTTCTTTACTGTTGGGGATTCAGAGACGTCAAGAGAGACAAAACATTTCGAAGGACATCCACTCCGAGTTGTGCCCTTGAACCACCAAGTGGATTAATTTGTGCAACAAGTTGCTCTAAGGCAGCACTGTCCAATGTGAAGTCACTTTGAGGAACAGCTAGCCCCTCTGGCCAGTCAAACACTGGTGCCTCCTGCGAGCTTGATTCTGCTGCCAGTGCCTGAAGAACAGTTTCTTTTGCTGGCCCAGCTGTTCTGCCAAAGATCTCTTCCATTGCAGTGGTTCGCTGTCCTTGTTGTTCCAGGCAGCCTCGAACAGAAATCCGCATGGGTGTCTGGTGTTGTTCCGTTTTCAGCCCATGGTTGTTCCACTGTCGAGTAAAGGCTGATAAACGCCTGTTGATCCTCGGCACATAGACAAAGTGAAGAGCCCATATGTGCATTTCATTGTCTATGTCCAAGATACCTTCAGTCTCCAGGAAGTGGAAGAGATTGTAATATACATTAGTCAATCCCCGCACGTCACCCCAGAGCCTCTCAATTCTTTGGTTGTGAACGCTCCTGCCTCTTATTGCGCTGCCTCTCTCTGAGCCCCTGAAAATGTTCATCACACAGACATCACGGTTTTCTCCTCCATGGTCTGTTCTGACCCTAAAAGGCACTCCATACCTTGCCATAGCATTCAAAAAGTAACTCATTACAGTGGTGCTGCGGTTGTTGTTTGAGGCACGGAGAAAGACTATGAGACGACTGTAGCCATCTATACCACCATGAATGACAATTCTCCATCTAAAACATAAGAGAAAAATAGTTTTTCTTTTTATATATATATATATATATATATATGGTGAAAAGTCAATGGCTACCATATATAAATAAAAGAGAGAGAGAGAGTCATTGAAGACAAACAAGTCAGTTATTGAAATGCCTTACTTTCAAAGTTTATAGTATTTTTGGTTTTTATAATATGGAAGTCAATGGCTACCAGCATTCTTTTTAGTGTATTCTTTTGTGTTCAAAGAAAGAAACTCACACAGGTGTTGAACAAATTAAGGGTGAGTAAATGTGACGAATTTCATTTGAGTGAACGATCCCTTTAACCTTTAACATTTGATTGTCTTTTGCTGCAAAACCAGCCAAATCCAAGCATGAGTTTTTTTTCCAGAAACTCTTTAGTTTATGAAGTACTCACAAAACCCTGTCATTGCTGCTACAATGCTTTTCCTTAGCCTTAGACGGGGCAGAATCATGAGGTTGATGTTTCCTTTTGCCAGTGACAAACTATGACAGGTTCATCCGTTCAGTCATACACAATCTTATTTAGTTAATCTCTTTGAACGGATAAAAACTAGGGGTGTGCAATATTGACAAAATTACATAAATATTTTCTGTGGTTTTATGAGGATATCTTGCTGAGTGTGTTATTATGCTGGTACCTTGACAAATAATATTTTCCATATTGTTCTTAAATTTCATCAGATTCAATTAGACATAGGGTTAGATTCAATAGGGTTTTTACTAAGCGAATTAAACCAAGTTAAAAAAATAAATAAAAATGTTGGCAATGCAGAGGAAACCGATATCTACCTTATCAATTTGTGGTTGCCATCTAGGTGCCACAGGGAGTTCGGACCAGCAACACTGTACAACCTTCTGTGTGGTCTTTGTGACACGTAGTGCCGCTGCCCTTGGCTTAATTCAAACCAAACTCCCAAGCACCCTCTTACTCTGTGTCACACTAAACCAACCCCACCTTAACTTAACCCTGACAGCCACA
Organism: Cyprinus carpio; assembly: GCF_018340385.1. Lineage (NCBI taxonomy): Eukaryota > Metazoa > Chordata > Actinopteri > Cypriniformes > Cyprinidae > Cyprinus > Cyprinus carpio. Next base: position 45,952,518 of record NC_056599.1, read on the forward strand.
GACCCCAACCCCACATGTTCAACCATCCACAATGTCTGTGATCATTGCATCGAGGTCTACATCGGTTATTTCAGAATACGTCAGAGAGCGATTCAAATGGAACCTCCTGGAATAAACATGTAAACATAAATATTATTGCTTATCAAACTAATTTTGAACAATTCACTCTAAATGCTCTTTTCATGCATGACAAGTCATAAAAAGCTAATTCTAAAACCAAACTTACTTCATACAACATTTGACAGTAGCCAGAGACACTTGCAGAATCTCTGCTATTGAAGGAAGACTAAAACCACACATTCAGAAAGGAAGTTGCTCTCGGGTGATGCTGTAATGGGGTGCACCTCGATCACCACTACAGGTAAGTGGAGCCTGATAACTGGAACTGGCTGCAACAATAAATTATTGTAACCCTATGATCTGTTTTGGGCCACAATAGTTTATACAATATTAGGCCAAAAGAAAAAAAGGATTTTAAATGTACAAAGATGTTTAAAGTGATGAGACAATCTCATCAGAATGGCTAATGTAATAAATTCTGTTCACCATTTCAATTAATCTCCAATAAAAGTTAATTTAAATTAATATGGGCTCTTTTATACTTAGAACCTGCTAGACAGATGTCACAGATCGGAGCGGACCACAGATGTCGTGAGTCTTGCCCCTCCCTAGTTTCCACCTCGAGGAGGTCCCAAGAACACCCCAATGACCAGACACACGAGAGAGAGGGAGTGTAATTAAAACAGACTTTATTTAAATTATTTAAAAGATGTGCAGGGAAGGGAAAAGGGAAATCTAAAATCCACTCTCGGGGCCAGAGAGTATAGGTCCGAGTTGCTTTGTTGACTCTGTCACGGGGACTCTCAGATAAACCTGTAGGTAATTTGTGTCCTTTCCTTCACGTGACCTCAACAGGGTTTTTCCTCAGTAGTGCCTTTGTGTTTCTCCTGCAGGAGAACCGTCAGTGGGGCCCTTCCAGTCCCTGCACGCAGAGTAAAAGAAGGTAAGTAATTCTGATGAATTGGGTGAGGTGCGTACCTGACGCCGTTCGCCACGAGATTCTGGGTCCACGGTTGGAAACACTAAAAGGTCCACAGGTAAGTATGCAGGTGAATATATGCAAGGGCGATGCACTGGTATTTCACTCAGGGCGTACAGGCAAGTATGCAGAAGGACAACTGGGTCTTTACTTTGGACGTACAGGTGAGTATACAAGGGCAACTAGAGCTTGACTCTGAGCATACAAGCAAGTATACAAGGACAATACGCTGGCTCTTAGCTTGAGGCGTACAGAGAGGTATACAGGTAAGTATACAAGGGCAATACGCTAGCTCTTAGCTTGAGGCGTACAGATGGGCATACAGGGGCAACTGGAGCTTGACTTTAGGCATACAGGTAAGTATACAAGGGCAATACGCTGGCTCTTAGCTTGAGGCGTACAGATGGGCATACAGGGGCAACTGGAGCTTTGCTCTGGGCATGCAGGTGGATATACAGTGACAATACTGAATGGATACAACTCACAGACCCTCGAAGAGGTGGACGTCAGGCTTTAGCCCTTTTCAGCTCGGGAGTCTAGAGAAGGTGTATGTCACGACAACTGTGGTCTTCTTCACCAGGGCAGACTTCCCAGACCAACACTCAACACGGTCACCTCCAACCGTGGAAACACTCCCACGACAACTCAGAGCCTCAAGCTCAGACCTGTAGGACTGGTAACAGACAGAGTTCCTTCACAAATTTACTTAGCTTCAGTGAATATATGGAGAAAGACACCACCTCTCGAATTTGACCAAGAGTGGATAGAAGTACAGATTGAAGTCGCTGCACGTTGGGCCTTCCACGGCCTCAGCTGGTGCCACCACGCTGAGTGACTTCAGGTAGGTTTGTGTCACCGGGTATGTACCTCAGGAATGACTCGAACGCTTCCCTCTCCTCTCTTCCAAACAACGGACCAGAGATCTAGACGGGGGCGAACCTCTGAAAGTACTCCACAAACAGGTATTCATACACAAGGGCTACACAGCTGGGATGTTCATATTAGCAGCCAACACTTCTCTCAGTCGTCGTCCCCCACAATATGCACACTGTTCCTTACTTGCTATTGTTGGCACGTCGCACACTCGGCGGAGTAGGGGGTCCAAAGCCGCGAGCGGGCATGTATTATAAAAGACGGGTCTGCGTCTCACAACACCGGTGCACGTTCTTCTCCACAGGGTTTTCTCTCCCAGCCTAGAGGGTGATTACTGACAACATGACACAGCACGACACTGCAGACTTCAAGTGTACACACAGCAAAGAAAAGGACTCGCCCACTACACTCCACACACTCACAGTGAATTAGGGTCAAAACCACATAGGACCGGGGATTAGTTCCTGGACGTTGGGGGCACACGATGCAGCAGACGGCCAGAGGGAACGTCACAGCCACGACAAGGCACCAGACTCCTTTTTCGCTGGTTCCGGCTCACCCACCAATCCGATTACGGTGGGGCCGCTCACACTGGTTACAACTCACAAGGGATATTCCACACTTGCAAAATAACTATTGACTCGATGAATATTTCAGTGTACTCACACTTTCATTAACACTGGATCTCTCCACTTCTCTTCCAGATAACCGACATCCGACACAACTGGCAGCACGATCTCCTTCCTACAATCCTAGCAGATCTTCAATGTGTGTTAACTTCACATCACACAATGCATCTGAACACAATGCTCCAATAAAGATATTCGTATACTCAGCCCTCTATGTGTATCTCTCTTTGCCCAAGCTCCGCAGTACACCATACACTCTCTCTCCAACTCTCTCCTCCGCTCCGTTGCACCCACAGTAACTACTGGGATCATCACCAGGCACTCCCTGTGTTTCTGATGCCCTATTTATGTGTCTCGTCTTCACCAAATTGCCCAATCAGTGATCGCCACGCTCAACAAGACACCCGTTCCCAATAACACGCCGATTTGTGTTCGCCGGCGTTCCCGGAAGTGGCGGTGTTTGCGATATATGGTCCGGGCGGAACTAATCTTCCTCATTTTTGGTTCCGCCCCATAAAATTAACTCCGCAAAGATGAATGTTTGAAAGCTATAGCTAGAGGGTTTAGACAGAAGACATATAGTTCAGAAAAGACGTTTAGAAAAAGAGTTATTTTAGACAAGTTTAGAAACAATGGACGGATAGTTTAGGAATGATAGATAGATGGATAGTTTAGAAAAGATAGACGATAGATATAAAAGATAGATGATAGTTTAGGAATGATAGAAATGATAGATAGATGGATAGTTTAGAAAATAAATAGACAGATAATTTAGAAATCATAGATAGACAATTAGTTTAAAAATTATAGATAGACGGACAGTTTAGCAAAGAGATAAATGGACAGATAAGAAATGATAGAGGGATAGTTTAGAAAAAGATAGAGTTTTTAGAATATAGATAGTTTAGAAATGATAGAGAAAGAGAGAGATTTTAGATAAACAGATAGGTAGACAGCCATAATTGTAAAAAGTTAAAAATATTACAGAGATACAGTTTAGAAATTACTTAATTTGTTGTCCATGCTGCCTATGGTCTTGTACCTCTGCTATATATTCATTGAGATCTGGTGCAGTGATCAGCCTTCCTCTCGCCCATTCAATGCTTCTCTGCATTGTTTCTAGCCTTTAAAAAAAAAAGCCACATATAAGTACTGAATTTTCAGGATGCAAAATGTTCAACAATATAATAAAAGCGTTAATAAATAAGAATAGAATAAGAACATTCAACTTAATGGGCTAAAGACAGCACACAAATCCAAGGTTCAGAAACAGGGGTGTCTTAACTCAGTCCTAGAAGGTCACTGTCCTGCAGAGTTTAGCGCAACTTGCAATACACCTGACTAGAAGTTTCCAGTATGCTGCTGAGGGCTTGATTAGCTGAATCAGGTGTGTTTAATTGCGGTTGGAGAAAAATGGTTGCAGGACAGCGCCCATGTTTTATATAATCTAAAAACAAAGCAATCCTTACCTCACTAAAGTTGACAGTAGTACACCAGAATCTTCTGTCAGCTGTTGAGTGCAATCGTTCAGCGTCTGCTGACAACGCAAAATAAAGCTTCAACTGGCCATTTTGATGTCAATCAACCGAATGATTAACCTGTTAGCCAGCACCCCCCCCCATTATGGGACTCACAGCTAAAAAGTGCTCTACCTAACTTAAAATGGTAACAGTTCCTTACTTCAGTGTGTTACACACATAATTTTGGTGTCTTTGGAAAGAAGACCCTTTGGGCTGTACTTTTGTTCAACCAGAGTTGATAATGCTCAAAAATATTAAAAGTTATAGACACTGAAGTGCCTTGAAATTTTTTTTTACCACACAGACTTTTTTTTATTATTATTATTTTTTTTTTATTTGATATAAAAATACATAAAATCAGTCCTGGAGCAATCTAGAAAAGTAATGGGTTCAAAGTCACATGTGTTTCTATTTCAAATCTGAAGGAGATACCATGAAAAATGAGATTCCTGCAACCATTTTTCTGAGACTGTCTAGCCACAACCCCCCCCCCCCCCCCAAAAAAAATTTTTTTTTTACCTTAACCTTTAACTGTATTTTCAATTATAAAACACTAGACAGAAACTTAGACATCAAATAAGTGATTTATTTGAGCACTAGAAAAATACAATAAGAATAATTTGAGTAAGAAAAATAAAAAAGATTTAACTTTGTATGCCAATTATAGAACATCCTGAGATTGCTAGAAATGCAGCATTTACAATGAATTACAATGAAAATACGTACTGCACATTCAACATAAAACACACTCACACATATATAAAAAAAACTGTAGAAAAAAAAAAAAAAAAAAAAAAAAAAAAAGGCGATCGCTAAGTTACGCCTCCATCAGATGACAGGTGCGTCACAAGCCGTCACGGGAGAGCGCCAGAATTCAAATAAACAATCTTCTACCTATCTTTGACTTTTTCTTTTTGGATCGTCTCATTCTGTTTGTGACACTGTACGCTACAAAACCATGCCGTTTTTTACTACCAAGACGCAGTTTCTGAACGTGAGTTATTCCATAACGGACACAATCAATTCTGTCCCTGAAGAACTGAAACGTAAACAAAGGAATTGTCATCCATATTACAACGTTATTGCTTCATTGGACTCAACATGCTCCATGAGATGTCGTTCAGTGGACCCTTACCTTTCTAACTAAACCGGGATTTACAGCTGTGGATGTATTTATGACTCGTTATTACGACGAATCTGGTATGTACTGCATTTTCATTCTTCATGTTTTGATGTGTACTGGTTACACAAAATTTACCAAATACAGTCTTTATAAGCTTTCCATTGAAAAACAGCGATCTGTCGTTGATGCTTGAGGCTTAGATCTTTATAACAATATATAGTTTGTCAAAATTAATTTTGTCCCGTTTCATTTAATCTATTCGTAAATATTGATACGTGCAAATAAGGCGAGTTGAGGACGCCGGTGTCTGGGTGCAGGCTAACAGGTTTTAAAATGACAATCGAACTCGGATGTAAACTAGTCTGGCCTGAGTCAGGTCATCATTGATTGGATGAGAACAGTTCAAACTTATTGGTTACTGAAATCAGTGGGTGTGCATCATAATACTATCAAAAAAACATAAATAAAACAACGCATCCTCTCAACAAAAAAAACCTTCTTTTACTTACGGTGTCAAATGCGGCGCTTTTTACAAACACTAAAACGCCGTTTTTTACGGTTTACGTGCGTTTTTTACGGCGTCTGCTATCAGGACGGCGTATTTGACACCGCTAATACCATTTTAAACACCGTTAAAAACTGCGTTTTATATGTAAACGCGTTTAATCTAGGCGTAATTCTGAACCTTTTGGCTTGCCATAGTTGTGAGGATTTGCAGCGCGTTTCTTAATTTGCATGTGTTGTGAGGATTTGCAACACTTGTGTTGTCAAACTGATGATGTTTTCTTCATTTGCTGGTGTTTTTTCAATTTGCATGTGTTTTCTTAAATTGCAGCGCGTTGAGCTCTCTCGGCTAGCGTAGTTTACGTCTCATCTGGCCATACAGCGGTGGGATGTTGACAATCCGTTCAGTCTGTACTTCACACAGCGCGACGTGCGAGGCCTCGCACTCTTCTGAGACAATCACAGAATATGACAGAGCTCGTGTTTAAAAGTGAAACACACTAGAAAGGATTATGCATTCGCTTACTGGATCACTGGACTGGAAAATTTCCCGGAGTTTGCGGCTTAAAATTATCCTATTGCAAGCAGAGAAGCAAAATTGGGTTAAAGGGTTAGAATAGAAATTGTGCTTCAGTAATTTTGCGTTAACTGCGTTAAATTATTTCAATGCGTTAAGGATTGTAAAATTAATTGCATGCGTTAACGTTGACATCACTAATAAATATATTTATATATATATATATATATGTATATATATGTATGTATATGTGTGTGTATGTGTGTGTGCGTGTGTATGTGCACGTATATATGACACTCAGAAATAGCATAAAATGTATATAGGAGAAATATATTATTACCAACACATATTGTAACATTATGTTATTAAGGCAATGATATCAAAAGTTTTTACCATAAGACTTTAATTTGTCCCTTTAATTTCTAAATAGAATATCTGTGCTGCGCAGACAGAAAGACACTGGCAGGAATTTTATGGACTTTTTTTTTTGTTTTTGATTAATTGGTCAGTCTCTGCTGGTTCAGTCGATGTTTCACCTGTTGGTTCAGTCGATGTTTCACCTGTTGGTTCAGTCGATGTTTCACCTGTTGGTTCAGCTGGTCCTTCACCTTGTCTATTCTCTGTCTCAGGATCAGGGACGTTGCTAGGTATGCTGGGCTACTGGGATTGGTCAGAGATGATGTCCACGTTCGTCCACACGTTCTGTTCCGGAGGGCTATTCTCAGGGCTTGGACTCACTGTTTCATTACCACTCTGTGTCTGATTCCCCTGCTCTGGATCTGTTCGTCCACACGTTATTAATATACAACTTGGGCACCAGTCACATTTTCCAGTTATGCAGCAGTCATAAAGACCCACTGTGGTTACCAGAAAACTACCGAGGACACTCATCAAGATGTAACCTATATACTGAGAGAGAGAGAGAGAGAGAGAGAGAAACAATATATTAAGAAAAAATCAAGGGTTATAATACTATCATTTAAATGTATGACCCTATGGTTTTCTGGACAAAATCACAGAATCCAGTAATAAAAATGGAATTTATCACATATAAAAATATTCTAGCTGAGCCCCCAGCGTGAGTTTTTTAGGTGACCGTTTTTTCCGAATGTATCGCCTTATTGTTTCCATGGCAATGTGCTATGCTTGTCATGTGACACACCGCAGCCACAATAGCGCTTTATGACACATGTATCGGTTTTACTTTGTTTTTCCTTTTTTATTAAAAATAATCACAAACATTTTCACTATATTATGAAATATCTGATATTCCATTTCTCAAATATGTGCAAGTAAATGTATTTGGTAGTTTAAACCCTTTTATAATGAGCATGTTAGCTGATCTATGCCGGGTGATGTGCGCCACCATTTTAGCTGATTCCGAGCTGTGGGATTAACAACACGTAAATTCATCCTCTCCTCCCCAAAGACATTAAGGCCAAGTCCCATTTCTACCCCTTACCCCTACACGTAAACCTACCCCTCTGTTTGGCGCATTCACGTGAAGGGGTGTCTCGATTCTCTTTTGGTTGGAGGGGTAGAGGTAAGGGCAAGGGCCAGATAGCCCTTCAAATGAAGATTTTTCGGGAACACACTCCAAACGAAGGGGTATGAATTATCTCAGCGTAAACCAGCTACAGCAGCAACATGGCTGCCTGAGCGAACAAGAAGATCCATAAATGTAAGCATTATTGGCATTAATAAAGATATTAATGAAAAGAAATCATTTGTTTTATGTTACATTCAATAATTCAAATTTAATGAAAAAAATTCTCCAATTTGGCCAATTTGAGAGAGAGAGATGAAAGTTGTGTGTATGCGCCTCTCTTTACATTGAGTGAGTTTACTTAAAAAAACTGTGATTTTGTCCTCTCGTTGCTGGAAAGTATAATGTAGAGATTACGTATTTAAACTGTTATTAATAAAAGTCGCGAGGCAGCTTTGACAAGTTTCTTTTCTCCTGGATGCTGCATGATCTCTGATATGTGTGTATGTGTGTGTGTGTGTGTGTGTCAGTAAGCAGTGCATTAATATAGAACTGTAATTATAGGCTCTAATGCACATCAGTATAGGTGTGTGTATTGTACGAGCTAGATGACATATGATGACGTGTAACGTAATAGTAGTGGTATCCCAATTCTTAGGGGGATAGGTGAAGGGTTAATAAATAGAATTGGGATTGGGCCTAAAGTAAGTCTCTGGTAAACTGGGAGAAGAGAAGAGTTAACTTTATAATTACCTGCTCAATGTGTATATGATAACAATAAAACATGTCGTCAGATTATATTTGTAAAGACCACTATTGCCGCTTCCATAGACATTGGTGTGTATTTTACAAACTATAAATGTATTGTTTTGCTAGTACTTACGAGTATTTAAATGCATGAAACCTAATATAAACATGTGGTTGAAAACACTGAATAGTTGTAATATTATGACAAGCGCTCAGCGTGTCTGATCTGGCTCAGTTGAACACGTGATGCAATGAGCGTTCTAATTACACTGGTGTGATCGTACGCCTCAGGGACGAGCCTAGATTGATCACACCAGTGTGGTCGTACGTATTTAATGGTTAAGTTTGTGTATTAGTCTTCTTTCTCATTTTGTTGCATATTTCACATAATTGACACATATGAAACGTACACATATGTCTACAAATATATTTTTCTCACATAAAATATGCTACTGAAATAAAACTACTATTTTCCCTCTCTGATATATTGCGAGGTCAAGAGGGAACTAATTTAACATTCCTTTATGATATTACAGTAACAGAACAAGCTCACATGGTAGATATGATATTTACCCGAGAATAATGAAGATTATAGTTAGTCAAACTGCGTAGCTCTGTCTCAGTTCGCATCCCCTCAGTAGGTTTACACCAAGACCTGTTGAGCTCCTCATCAAAAACATAATGTCCATTCCAGTCTGTATGATAACAAACAAAGTAATCTCCATCAAGATACAAGATGATGACCCACATTACAGGTGCAATCAGACAATATCCAAGAGATTTAGGACAGCTCTGCTGACTTTCATTTAAAGTTTCTCCATTTGCTTTCTTAGCACAATGCAAATACCCATGTTTAAAAGGCCGATAAAACAAGAACATTAAAGCAAAAATAAACAAAGAAGGTCCAAAGAACATTGTCAGCACTAAATGATAATTCATCTTAACATTGCACGGGCATGTAAAATGGATTTCAACAATCTCCTCTAATCCAAATAGTAAAGCACTCAATGGAAATTGGATGAAAACAGGTTTCTTTTTCAGAAATGCAAGAAATTCCTTTAACAAAAGACTAGCCATCTTCTGAGGGAAGTTTGATGATGTTTTTTTGCTGTAGTCCAACACACAAGATCTTTGTATGGTGCACAGATCCCCCTACAATGAAGAAAATAAGAATTACTTTTCATATGAGTAGAATGAATAATTATTATTACATAATTTGTTTTTAATAAACAAATAATAAACACATTGCAGAACAACAACAAATTTAGATGCATGCCTTTATGTTTGTGTTAGATTAGCATATTAGGGGCCCGAGCCACTAGGGGATGTTGTGATTTTTACCTTTGAATAAGGCACTTTTCTTGTATATTATTTTTTATTGAGGTTTTCAAACATCAAAAACAAAAAATAACAGACAAAAAGACCCTTCAACAAACAAATCTGTGCAATGTGTAAAATGAATCAAAAGTACTATAAAAAGGAAGACGTACATAAAGCCAACCCTCTATTACAGAGTGTAATCACAATAATTACAGAAAGTGATTATTACAGAACAGAAAAACATAAATAAAAAGTAGTTTAATCCTTCTGTTTTGACAAAAAAGTAAAGACTGGTTCCCACATTTTGCAGGGTTCCCGGATAAAGAGTATCTAATTCTTTCAAGATGTAATGTAGAAGTGAGTTCAGTTAGCCAGTCAGAAAAAAGGGGTCTGGTATTTTTCTTCCACAAAAGCAAGATAACTTTCTTAGCTACAATCACACCGTATTGAATAGGTAACCGTACCTTTGGCCTAAGAGCCTGCGATGAGTCTGACCAACCAAGAATTGCTATGAATGGGTCAGGAAGTACAGTAGATAGACATCCAAAATGGGTAATACCGCCGCGGCGTTAACTGCAAATCAGTCGCGTGTTAAAATCATTCGCGAAACTACCGCCAGGTGGCGCAAAGGGACGGATTGCGAACTGAATGTAATTGTAAAATGACAGGAAGACGTTAAACAACAATAACATTATAAATATACATTATAACATCCTTAAACGCCATTAAAAAAATAGGATAGTCTTAGACTACAGTCTACTCATCAAAAATTTAAAGAAAGGCCTTTACACAAAGGCTCTTATGCATGCTATTGTTTTTAAACAGTCATATATATATATATATATACACGGATTAAAATGTTTTCATTTCGGTTCATTCTTGGTTAAAAAAAAAATAATAATAATCTTCAGGTTCCATTTGCAGAGCGAAATGAGAACGGTCAAGCATTTACAAATAATTCTTATTAAATCTGTTATTATTCTTGATTTTTCAAACTGCTAACACTTTGCATTTTTGAATTATGCCTTTACTGTGTGACCAAAAATTGTGAATTGTGACTTTGATCGCGCTGATGCCTCACACCCACATATTCATTGGAAACAGCAGTCCGAGCCATGCGGCGCGAGCAGCGGTCCACTTTGGCATATTTTTGCTAATTATGATTTTTTTCCCATCGATACTGAAACACGTGTGAAATCCAAAGCCTATTTTACCTAATGAATAAGAGTTTAGCTTCAAATGGGCAACATGTTTGGATTTGTCCCGAATGAGAGAGATAAGCCCAACCTTACATTATGTATCGCTTTAAATTATTTTAATTATTATTTTTGTTGTTGTTTATAAGCCTATATTATTATATGGCCTGCTGCAATTATATTTATCCATTAGAATTATATATTTGTAATTCTTGTTCTGTTCTGATAATTTTTTTACATTTAAAGGATTTGTTGTAAAAAGAAGGGAACTAAAAATGTCCTGTTGGTACATTAGCCTATAGCATTATTAGGCCTGCCGTTATTATTTCTGAATGTAATAAAATGCAACTCTCACAAATGTAATTTATTTTTTAGCGTATTTTCGTGTATGTTTTTATCCAGCTTTATTTTTCCATTGCATCTAAAAATGACTTTGTGCATCACATTCACTTCGTGAACAAAACAAATATAACTTCAGATCTGCCTCCTGCGTTGCTCAGCTGTGGACGATTTCAAAATGTTTGATATAAAGGTTGCTGTCACATTTTATACAGGAACTGTTCATTTAAAAAAAAAAAAAAAATTATATTGTTAGTTTTATGCTAACATGCAATCAAATCTTCGGATACTATATAAGATACAAGTTAATTTAGACTATTTAACATGCACTGTGACATTTTACCGTTTCAACTTATAAACTCCTTGAGATTTTAAAGTCAGTTTAATAGTATTGAAATTCAAGTTGAATCTAGTATAAAAAAGGTTTTAATTGCTTAAATTATTTCTATTGAATTAATAAGTTAGCATGACTTTTTCATCATAGCATTTTTTTACGAGCTGTATTCGTTATCTGAAACCAAGCACCCCACTTTTTTCTTTTTTAAATCTATGAATCGCTCGCATATCTCCTACAACCTACAAATAAGGGCTAATAGAGGTTCTTTCTTTAATTATTTATTTATAATGTGAATTCTTGAAGAAAATAAGTGTTTTATTCTTTAATAAAATAAGGGACGATCCAAATATTTGTAATGTACAATAATATAGGCCTATATCTGCCTGCAGTTAAAAAGATATATTTGTTTGATTCATCCATTTATTTAGGCTACAATTAGCCTATTCTAAAAATAAAAAATAAAAATAAATAATGTCATAAAAAATACCATCGGTCTGAATAAATTTTACCATTATAGAATTGGGGTAGTAATTTAGGAGGTGAAAATACAGCAAAAAAACAACAAATGGCATGGGATTTTGATGAAGCATGACAACTGAATGTCTATGAAACCATTTTCCTTCAGGCAGACTGAATGTTTTCCTGCCTTGCTAAATGTTGGGTCAGTTTGCGCGAGTCCCGCGCGCTGTTAAGTGGGAGTAGCTTACGGAGGATTCCGCTTGGTCTTAAAGCCTTCCGCAAATGCCTACGTTCACAAATAACAATGATTTTGGCAAAAATAATGATAAATTATCAATTGATAACATGTTATTATTTTGGTCTAGTGAAAATAATAATATGGGCTGTGGGAAAATAATGAATAAAAAGAGTAGGGCTGCTGTGAGTGCAGGCATGTTTCAACCCAGTTACATGAGAACACACCGTTCCTCACAGCCAAAAACAGACCGAGTTCTGTTCAGCTGGAGGGGGCTGGGGATAGTTCTGTATAGTAAAGCTTGTGGGGGTCGAGATAAATGTGTGAATCTCTTGCTCTTTCATATGGACAGTCTTATGAGGGTTTCAAACTTGCAGAACAGGTTTTAGGACAACTTTAAAGAAAGGTTTGATCACTTCAAATGTTGACTACTTTATAGCGCAATAAAGTGTTTTAGTTAGGTATTATAACTTAATTTCAGAGGTTGCCTTAACTTAAAAAAAAAAAAAAAAAGCGGTTGCATTAGGGCTGGGCGATAGGGGCCTATGGCCTAAAAAAAATCCCCGATTTTTTTCACACAAAAAAATCCGATTTACAATTTAAAATCGGATTTTTTTTTTGCCTCCCTACTTAAAATCAATATTCAAATGACAAAGAAATTGTTCAAAACTTTTTTATATAGTTTTAATATAACAATATATTCGAAGGGTTGTGAGTTCGAGTCTCGGACCGGCAGGAATTGTGGGTGGGGGGAGTGCATGTACAGTTCTCTCTCCACCTTCAATACCATGACTTAGGTGCCCTTGAGCAAGGCATCGAACCCCCAACTGCTCCCCGGGTGCCGCAGCATAAAAAATGGCTGCCCACTGCTCCGGGTGTGTGTTCACAAGTGTGTGTGTGTTCACTGCTCTGTGTGTGTGCACTTCGGATGGGTTAAATGCAGAGCACGAATTCTGAGTATGGGTCACCATACTTGGCTGAATGTCACGTCACTTTCACTTTCTTTTTAATACTAGCCCATCATGCATCTAACCATCCACTCGGCGTTAAGAGCTGTTCAGATTAAAACTGGCAGCTCCGCAGTGAGTCAGTGTCATGGACGGAGGACAGACCAAGTGTAGGCCTAAATCAGTTTTCTAGTCTATATTTTCATCTCGTTATGCCGCTGGTTTAGGTTATGTATTTATTTTTATTTCTTATATCAATTATTTGTAAATATAGCAGACACTGTCTAACCGTGTCTACACCGGACGGCCTTGTTCATATAGGGCGAAACATCTCTCACTCGGCAGTACAGTAGGCCTATGTGAGCGGAGTGGAGCAGCAACAATTTCCCTCCGCGCTCCTAGCATTTAATAATCACTATCTCTACCAAGCGTTTCTGTCTGTGTTTCTTTACTGCTGACTCATAAGAAATTATGTGTCCCCTCATCACAACTTTAAAAGTTTCCCATAACACCGAATCAGAAACATCTCCTTTATTGTTGATGTCTATAAACTCTGTCAAAGAATCCAAAATATGCTGACTAAATTTTTCATCAGAAAGGAGGCAAGTATTAAATCTCCAGTTATAACTTGGCTTTGCCCAGCCAAAATCTAAAGATACCGTAACAGCAGAATGATCAGAGATGAATAAGGCACTTTTCAACAAGCTCTGTAGCACACAGCATTTCACTTATAGTAACTAAAATTCATACACTTACAGATCTCATCAGCCTGAAGAACTTTCGTGCTGACAGTCAGTGCTCCACCCAACGGGAAGTTGGCAATGTTGGATTGTTTGTAAAACACATATGCTCTCAAGACAATGAGAATGCAAAATTGCACAGGAAGTTTTGATATCTTGAATGGTTTGGCGGTGGTTAGGGGACAAAGGAAACAGGAAGTGTGTTGTAACTTCAGCAAACATTGTCTGATTTTGATCAAACTTCGGCAGGATGTTCGTTGTATGAGGCCGACCACATAGATGTGACTATTATAAGTCAAATTTATAGCACCACCAACTGGCAGCAGGAAGTGTGTTATTTTCAAAATGTAATGTCAAAAAAGGAAACAAGAATTGTCTTATAGTCTATTTTTAAAGTGTAGTTTAAACTCCTTAAAACCTTTTACATACGGAGGACAAGCCATTTTTTGAGGAAAGTCATGAATTTATGATGCTCTGGGGCCTAACATCAAATTAAAAACTATCAGACATTTTAGTTGACAGATGAAGGCTGTAATACTAAGGTTGTCCACTAGATAAGAAGGATAAGAAATCTTTTAAGCCTAATCAGCTTTTTAAGCAGTCAGTTTGAATAAAAAATTTATACACAGAATCAGTTTATGTACTGTACTGTCAATATAGTTTCATATAATTATTGCACAACTGCCAGTGTTGGGGAAACTACTCTGAAACTGTAGCTAGACCAGCTACAAGCTACTCGTAAATTAAAGTATTAAGGAAATTAAGCTACATTCAAGCTACCCTTCTGAAAAAGTAATCTACATTGAAACTACTTTCAACTTTTTTATTCATTTTGTTTTACAATTAACATTACAAAGAACTCAATAATTTTTAATGAAGAATTATAATGCAGTTATAAAAAAAAATATAATAAAGTTATAAGTTATATAATTTGAGTTTAAAACACCACACTGTAATTCAATCATGATCTCAAAGAGTAGGGTGAATTCAGGTTTATTGGGACACTCTTCCAAGCCATTTCAAAGACAAACAGTGTCCCAATCATTTAATTTTGTAAACTGTCTGATACACACAATAATAAAATAGGCTACTGTATAGTTTTATTATCTTAAACTGACTGTCAAAGTGCAAAAATGCTACAAAAGTTACATCAATGCAAGATCAAAATGTATTCAACAAACTGGATACGGAGGAGTCATAAAATAAGCAGCTTAAACTCACAGCTCATTCGATGTCCTTACTACGTTTCTGGACCTGGGAACATTACAGTTACGTTGCTGTCTATGGGAGGGTCAGAAAGCTCTCGTATTTCATCAAAAAAATCTTAATTTATGTTCCCAAGATGAACAAAGGTCTTACGGGTTTGGAACGACATGAGGGTGAGTAATTAATGACAGAATTTTCATTTTGGGGTGAACTAATCCTTTAACTGCTAAATAGCTGTATAGCTTATTAATAAATATTTCAAAGATTGCTTTTAGGGCTGCATTTGGATCTATATATAGAGGAGAGAGAGTTCACTGTTTTCCTGATGTCACTGGGGTGTTGGTGCTAACAGGGTTTGGGCCTTTCATTGCTGTTTGCAGCTACATTTTAACCCTCTAATGCTAATTAAAATACTGTATACATATTGCACATTTTTTGGGTCACTTTTGACCCTGTGGAATGTAAGCTTATAAAACAGTCATAACTTAATATTTTTCAAACAAAAACCATATTGCATCTGTTCAGTAACTTCTTATTTAAAACTTACTAACTCCAGTTACTCTGTAATGTTTCCAAATATAATATACTAATTTAACTTGCATTAACTTTTCCTTTCAGATGAAAAAGAAGATCAACAGCCTGAAACTATTTTTCATGCTACAATGGTTCATTAATAGGTGGAGCAGAGTGAAACCCTCTTTCCGTTTTCAAATATAGAATAATTATAATAATGTAGATTTAGTTTTTGAACCTATGTTCTACAAACACACATTCCTTCATTTATTTGTAATTTTATTTCAGAATTGTGAAATTCAATTAAATTTCAAATTATTAATCATTGTCATCCGTTACATACATTTTAAATCAACATTTGAATTAAATTTTAGTCTAACATTAGTAATTTGAGACAAATCTGACTAACAGATGTTAAAATTCT